>NC_068995.1:19986125-19988439 GCF_001194135.2 Octopus bimaculoides
ATATATATACGAAGAACAGACGCAAAAAATAAAAAACATGTGGTCATGTAGAGTATTAGTAGACGCTCAGGGAAGGAAAGAAAGGTGTTCTTACGTTTCGAGCAAAGCTCTTCTTCAGAAACAAGAGACAGAGAAAAGTACAATAGAAAAGGAGGACGTAGGAAAGAAAATCGCCAACGATTCACATGTTGTTACATTACGTATATACACACATAATGTACACACACACACGCAGACACACGCACACACACTTATACAGAGAGAGAAAGGGAGAGAGAGAAAATATCATTAAAATTAATATTGATATCCTCGAAAATATATGTTAGCACAACGTTATGAAGGATTTGAACATCTGAAATATTACCAGTGTCCAGGCGGTAACACTAAGAACGCCAAATCAAATTCAACCTAGGATATGCATTCTACTGACATTTACTGGTGTCTCATTGTTGAACATTTATAACCAAATTCGTTTATAACCAAATTATGAGTGATTTATTGATATCTGCCAGGTTCTTTAATCTCACTTTTTCTTCTAATTATATATATGTGTGTGTGTGTGTATGTATATATATATATATATATATATGCACACACTCACATACATACAAATATGGGTGAATGTTTTTTTGTACGTGCATGTGCATGCGTGTGTTCGTGTCTGTGTGTGCGCATGCGCCTTTCGCCGATATGCACTGATGCCGGATATAAGCATCACAATAAGAAGCGACGAATAAAACTCCATACTTCATAAGTGAGGTCCATATTGATATTTGTTCTGCCTCAGGCTACCATTCTCTTCTTTGTAATTTTTGCCATCGGAAGTGCAATGCATTATTTATTGGCTGCTGGGAAATTAGTCACAACTGACGTTATTGTACACCAATAACACACACACACACACACACACACACACACACACACACACACACACACACACACACACACACACACACACACACACACACTCACGTACATATGTACATAAGCACATAAGTGTGATGGCAATGCTAGTTGGCGGAACTTGGTTCAGTTGACCTCCAAAAGCTGCTATTCTACATCAAAGAACTTCAAATGAAAACAAATATCAACATCCATCATTGCTTGGAACTGTTAATATTCTAAGAAACTTAGTTTCTATTTGAAGAATGCAAACCAGATACAAAGAGACATTATTTTCATTTTCAATCAGTCAACACCTCTCCTATACATACAAACATTAACAAATAATAGGGATATATTTATTTTCCGCCAGACGACACAAACATACAGAAAAAAAATAGCCCAAGTGAAAAACAAATATATTAGTACACACACACACATTCACACATACGTGAACACATACATACATGTGTGTGTGTGGTGGGGGAGCCAGTAGTTCATATACCCGAAAAGAGGAACAGTCTAGAACTTTAGAGCAGTAATATTTAGAAGGTTGAGGGTGGCGAGCTGGCAGAAATGTTTAGCGGTATTGCGTCTGCCGTTACGTTCTGAGTTCAAATTCCGCCGAGGTCGGCTTTGCTTTTCATCCTTTCGGGCTCGATTAAATAAGTACCAGATACGCACTGGAGTCTATGTAATCCACTTAATCCCTCTGCCTGTCCGTGTTTGTCCCCTCTATGTTTATCCCCCTGTGGGCAAAAAAGAAATAAATATTTAGAAGAATGATTAAGGCGGCGAGCTGGCAGAATCGTTAGCACGCCGAGCAAAATACTTAGCAGTCTGTCTTTACGTTTTGAGTTCAAATAGTTCAAATAGAAATATAATTATTTCTAAATCTCTCAAAGAGAGATATTCAGCAACAGTTCTTTAAAGTAAAGACTATTTGCTAACATAATATGGCTGTCCTGGAAGGGACGATAGTTGCCGTTGTCTAGCCCCCCAGGAAACATCGTTTCCAGCTGGCTATACGACACAATATCTATGTCCTTATATGTTCGAAAATATAAGGACACATATATATAGTGTACATTCTGTTAAAATTACTTATTGATGACTTTGGTTTCTTTCTTTCTTTCTTTCTCTGAAGAGAAGATTACATTGTTTTACCAATGTTGTCTTCGAAATATGTGTCGGAAGTAAAAGAATTTGAATAGCACCTGCGTTTAACTCCATTTATTTATTTATATGTATTATACAAAATATTCACACCAACCTGGAGTTTCTACCTTTAAAAACAAAGTGTTACGTCCGTATTACCTGCGTGATTTTTTGATGCCCTGGCAACTGTTTATCTATTTTTTTTCGTGTTAATTGTAAACAAGGGGAAAATACACACATCCATTTATATATATATATATATATATATAACATA
>NC_068995.1:19988449-19996757 GCF_001194135.2 Octopus bimaculoides
ATCCATGCATATATGTACATACCTACATCTATATGTATACATACATGCATATATGGGTACAGGACATCACAAAAAACGTTAAACACAATGAGAAACGAAAACATAAAAACGAAGACAGAAAGCGAACTTTTTTTCGAACAACGAAAAAAAAAAAACAGGAGAAACGAGACATGCAACATAAAGTATATATTTCCCTTCTTCAGTTGTCCCTGTTCCATCTACTCCGCGTTTCGAAGGCAAGGACAATACGCGACTTCGTTGGAACAGTCCTTCCTGCAAAGCAAATTAAATAATATTTGGAATTTTTTGCGGAGGGTGAAAGTGTAAACAAGAACAGGACAGTGAGAACAAAACAGTAAAAGACAGTAAAAACAAGACAGAACAGCGAAAACAAACGGTAAGGGCTGTTAGGTCAAGACGATACAAAAATTATTATTTTGAACGCTAGTTAGATGTGAATAAGAGATAAGAAAAAATCACGTCTTCTCTATAGAAAGGCAGAAAATAGAAAGAAAGAATCCCTTTCGTCACGTGTCAGCGACGAGAGGGTCAAAGTGGAGAAGTGAGAGAGAGGGAATGGTGCAAGGAAGAGAAGAATAGGGGAAGAGTTGGGAGAGAAAAACAGATGAAGAACAAGAGATAGAGAGATAGACAGAGAAGTGATAGTAATAATAGTAGAGTGCGCAGTAGTAATTATTAAGATAAAACTTATTTGGAGACGGGTGCGTGGTGTTCGCTCATATATATATATATACCCACAAGAACAAATGTAAAAGCAAAACGAAAGAATCATAGCATTTCGTACATGTTTTGTTAACTAGCAGAAATTTAGGGCTTCTTCACTTCAATGCACGTAAGAAAATCGAAGTTGACAATGAATTCTTCCACGAGGATCCATTACCATTTAGTTAGACATTAAATGACGTTTATAACGTCATTTGAGTGTGTTTGAAACGAATGCTACTTTTATTATGATGCCTCTATTCGTTACTATATCCAACATATCATCATTATAATCGCCATCAGTATCATAATTCAGTTTTAATTCTATAATTGCTGAGCATTGCAAATTTTCTGTAACAAGAAAATATTCGGGAGGTGGGAATAAAAGCATCTCACTTATGACCAAAATTTTTGTAAAATAACTATCAATTATGGAATTTGGCACTTGGAATATGGCACTTTTCGTTTTTGTTCGCCACATTTAACACAGCCACTATCTAATCTAATGAAATGGGAAAACGGGCGAAGCTTCTACGACGTAGAGTCAACCTCGTAGCAAAACCGATCAGAAATAGCAGCCATCACCTACTGCAAATCACAACCTTCTATTTTAAAAATAAGGCACGCATTACATAATGAGATTGTGGTTACATATAGTTATGTAGAGCAAATATTCAAGGAGAGATGGAATGTCTTTGATCATGTCAAAACTGACATAGAGATAAACAACGTTTACGATATGACAAAAGTTTTGACAACACTTAAGACTGAAACCAAAATAGCAAAACAAGTATTAACGAAACAAACGAAAGAGTACAGTACATATCAGCTTAGAAAAACAACTTCATCCTACCCAAAGATTATAATAAAAGAAAAATAATGTGCTTCTGGTCCACATGGAGAAATTATTTTATTATCGTATTATGAATCTATTTTCTTTTCTTATATAAACACAAGGCCTGAAATTTCTGGGGAACAGAAAAGACGATTATGTCACACTGGTATCTTATTTT
This sequence comes from Octopus bimaculoides, assembly GCF_001194135.2. Classification (NCBI taxonomy): domain Eukaryota; kingdom Metazoa; phylum Mollusca; class Cephalopoda; order Octopoda; family Octopodidae; genus Octopus; species Octopus bimaculoides. The sequence continues at coordinate 19,990,186 of NC_068995.1, forward strand.
ATCGACATTGTAGAATGTAATGGGCCGGAAGAATTACTACCAAGTAATTTGTCTGACGTTCTGATAATTCTCCCAGTTCATTCGAAACAGAGAAGAGTCGATATAACCCATACATGCTTATTGCTGAGACACATTCCATCGTTCACGTGGAGACGAAAGACAAACTACAATTACAAAACTTTGATACCCATTCAGAAATTCTTTTATTCTTCTATTTGGTGAAAACACTTCACTGCGGCCATGCCGCAGCACCGCCTTGAAGTGTTCAGTCAATAAATCGACCCTAGTATTAATTACTTTTATAATCTTGTACTTTTTTTGTTCGTTATGTACGGGTGCATAAACTGATACCATTTAACAAAGAGTGGAAGGACGCACACAAAGACGTACGTATATGTGTCTGTGCGTGCCTTTTTACGTATATATATAGACGAGCTTCCATATAGTTTCCGTCTACCAGATTACCTCACAAAGAATTCGTCGGCCAGAAAATATCGGAGAAGTAATGCAATCGAACCATGTAGTTGCAAAGCCACACCAGGGGTCAATTTCTCTCTCTCTCTCTCTCTCTCTCTCTCTCTCTCTCTCTCTCTCTCTCTCTCTCTCTCTCTCTCTCTCTCTCTCTCTCTCTCTCTCTCAGTTTCACTCTACTTCTATGTCTGTCTTACTTTCTATGGAAAAAAAATCGGTTTGGGTCAAATATGAATAAGATCGTTTCAACCAGAATTTGAGATCCTAAAGAAAGGAGGTAAATCCTATATTTTAAGAAAGGAAACCAGATAGTTGCGACATTTGTGCTATATTTCTTCAAGGGCCTTATAGGTGAAATAAAATGATTTCGACAGGAAATTGAAACTTAATGCACGAAACTAGATACCGTAATGCATTTAGTACGGGCTTCTTTCTGTCTCGGCTTAATTGTCTCGTTCAAAATTCCTTTACAACTTCTGCATTCAACTGTAACGGTTATGGTCAGCTAAACATCACCAGATGGTCACGCTATCATTATTTCTTTCTGTATTCTTATTTTCGACATTTAACTTGCAGCACTCTTCCCCTGTTTTAGAGTGCAATATATTTGAAGTTAATGAAGCGTTCAGAGAAACTAGGGGTCAGGTAGAAAAAGAAGCAAAAGGGATTGGTCCCCTCAGAAAAAATTAAGGAATTTATTTTGAATTGGCAAAAGGCCGTGAAATGGTAAAACAGAAAGAGCCAAAACAAAACAGCTCTGTTTAATTACTGATGATACACAATATTCTTTTTTGTTTTTTTGTTTTATTTTGCCTTTATTTCTTATTCTATTATGTGTGTTTTTTTTTTTTTACCCTTCTTCTCTCACACATTTCTATTTTACTTTTTCTCATCTCAACCTTTCTTTTTATCTCTTTCTTTTTCTGCTTTCTTTATCTTCTTAAGCTGCTGTTCATCACCACCTACTTTATTCACCACCACCACCACCACCATCATCATCATCATCATCATCATCATCATCATCGTCATCTCGTCGTCGTCGTCAACCTCCTCCTCCTCCTCCTCCTCCTCCTCCTCATCATCATCATCATCATCATCATCATCATCATCGTCATCGTCGTATTCAATGACGACGTTGGGCTCTGTACGATTCCAGTATTAGACTACTGGAAGCGCAAGGGTGTTAATGGCTGCGATGCGATTTTTATGGTTAAGCTCCGTTTTTAGTATGAGTCTTACTCTCCTGTAATACTCTTATTTTTTCCTTCATAGTAGCCTGTTATATGCCATCTCCATTGTTTATGCCCAGGTATTTATAGCCTTCGGATCTTTATGGTTTGACGGGCAACATTTTTCATTTATGTTTTATGTAGTGTTTTTGGTACCGAAACACTTTCAAACTTCGAATATTTGTATATTTTGTATTATAGAACAGATAAAACATTTTGTATTCGAATTTATTTCATGTAAAATGTTGTCGTATTTCGGTAATTTCAACCAATCACTGACGTCTATTGAGGTGAAAACAATTAATGGCGTGGAATGTAAACAACGGTGTTACGGGATCTTTTCCCTTGAATAAAATTAGTCCCGTTGTTTGTCAACAACAACTACCCGTGTTACTCTTATTTATGAAATCTTTCGTGCGTTTGTACTGGTTTTAGCTTTAGGGTTTTAGGGTTAGGGTTCGGGTTTTAGAGTTAGGGTTAGTTTTAGGATTACGGTTAGGGTTATGATTATTTTTGCCATAACCTCACTCATAACCCTAACTCTAACACTAAAACTCATAACCATAACCCTAACCCTAACCCCAACCCTAACCCTAAAACCCTAACCCTAAAACCCTAACCCTAACTCTAAAACCCGAACCCTAACCCTAAAACCCTAAACCCTTACTAGGGAATAATGATATAATTAAACAGGGAATAACACACTTGACACCGGTAAAAATTTATTGTTTATAAAAAGAGCAGTATAGACGTCAGTGATTGGTTGAAATTACAGAAATACGACAACTTTAACATGAAATAACATATTAAGAACTAACTTTTGTTAAGAAGGCTAAGAGAAAAAGATGTTTTATATGACACATTCTACCAGTGTCCCAAGTTTGAAAGTGTTTCGTTAAGAAAACAAATATTGCCCGTCAAACTATATAGATCCTAGCCTTCTTGTGGGTCTAGCTCCTTAACGGTAGTGTCGGTATTTAATTTAATGGAAGCTGTTTGCTTGAGTGTGCCCCTTACAAACGTTGCTCCAGCACACTTATTAAGGCCCCAAACCATCCTAATGTAATTGCAGAACTCTATAACAGTTGTTAACAGCCCTACTAGCTCTTCGTCATTTCTAGCAAACACCTTTAGATCGTCCATATAAAACAGATGGTTTACTATAATACACATTTTGAATCCATAACTGGTGATAGTTGGTTTGGGAGTGGGATCAGTGCCATGCAAAACAGTAATGGAGAGAAGGAGTCACCTTGAAAGATGCCTCGTTTGATGATGTTGTTTTTAGTTTGGCTCATCCCATTACTATGGTTTAGAAGGAGACGTATTTTCCACTTGGTCATGCTTACCTTTTAAGAATTTAGAAAATTATCATCATCATCATTATATGAAAACACTGGGTATGATGCTGGGTATGATAGAAAGTGTCAACTGTCCGCAGCCAGCAGACTAAGCTGACACTTGTTTACTGGTCATACTTCAAGAATCCTGCGAAGAATTCTTGCAGTTCGAAGCAATGCTGATTTTTGTAGATGTTCTACCTTCACACTTAAACCGATCTTTTTTCTGCAATGTTGGTAGTTGAGTGCTGATACTTCCAAGTGCACCAATTACTGCTGGTATCACATCTCTTCTCTTCATTGACCACAACCTTCGTATTTCCTACTCCAAATCGTCATAGTTGTTTATTTTTCTTCTTTCACACTGATCCTGTTGTTACCGGGGCATACTATGTCGATTATCATACATGTTCTTTCTCTTTTTTCGCCACAACAATGTCCAGTTTCCTATGTTTGTTCGGGTGATCGCACTGGATCATTGCATCTCACAGGGTTTTGCCATTCTCATTTTCAGTGACTCCTTCTGAAGTTTGGACATACCATGTCTTTGCTCTTTGTAGGCCGTGATTTCCACAGAGCTCCTAATGGATCATTCTTGCTAAATTGTCATGGCGTCTTTTGCATTCACGTTGTGCCAATTTCGTACATTCGTTAACGATGTGCCATGTTGTTTCATCCCTCCCATCACACAGTCTGCATTTGCCGCTATCGGTAGTGTTGTCTATTCTGCACTTCGTATAGTTGGTCCTTAACGCTTGTTCTTGAGCTGCGCATATGAGTGCTTCTGTCTCTATCTTCAGGTCTCTCCTCCTTATCCACAGCCACCGGTCCTGTATCTGTCTTCGTGTTCACATCTCTTGCAAATTGACCTTACATTTGATTTTCAATCCATACTTTTTTCTTCTTCTTTTTTATTTCTGTAAATTTTTCTTTAGTTACACAATTTTCAGTTTTGATTACGCCAGCCTTCTTCGTGTGTTTCAACAGAGGCTCCACGGCATTTTCGATGTTTTCCTCCGCTTCGATACAATCCTGACAACTGATCAAATCTCTCCCACCTTTTCTTCTGGACAAGTACAGCCTATCGGTGTCATTCTTAGGGTGGAAAGCTCTGTGTACTGTCAACATTTTTCTGGTCATGGTATTCATTTTTTTCACTTCTCTCATTTGACATTTTATAATTCCTGCTCCATACCGAAGTAATGCTATCGCCCATGTATTAACTGCTTGGATTTTATTCCACCCACTCCTTTGGGAGTTCTATTCATTTATTTATTTATTTATTTATTTATTAATTATCTATTTATTTGTTATATCTTTCTCCGTTTTCTTCCTCTGTTTAAACGAACGTTTCTACCTTTTCGGACAAAACCTTTTGTAACCTTCGTCCTGTCTTTGTCCTTACATGTTTTTAATTGATATTAGCCCTTGTGGCCAATAAAACGAATTAATAATTATTATTATTGTTATTATTATTATTATTATTATACAGTTCCGGGAAAATAGTAACATAGTAACATGTAACCGAATTACCCCATGAGAGCTTTGGTTTCCTATTTCTGTTTTCTGGTTCAGTTTTAGGTTGCTTGAGGGCTCACCCCATTACCTGGTGTTGATAAAAGATTTGTTTATAGATATGTTTTATTGCTTATAAGTTTTGGCAAATAGCCTTTAGTGTTGTTATTCGTGCGTGGAAATGGCTTCAGAAGTAACAGGAAGAGATGCACGCTACAGTGATAGTAGCAATACCTTGAATAAGGTAAACAAATATGGCCTCCAAATATATATATTTTTTTTAATAGAAGCAGACAATGAAAAGAAATCAAACACGCAGAAAGAAAGCTTCATGATTAACCACTTACAACTGTGAGCACTGTCGTTATCTCCATGTATTGTGCTGTTTGTAATTCATAATTTCATTCCTGAGTGGAAGTTTTATACTCCCTGACACCAGCAACTGATCTGGGCGCTTTTTTTCTCAGCGCAGGACTAACATTATGGTACAAGCTGCTTCTTTTAATGGTGATTTGCAGGACTGGAAAAGGGGAGAAAATGTCGATTATATCAGGAGAGAGTGAACGCGAACAAAAGCCAAACAGGAAGCTAGGCATCCCATCGGAAGATGCATTCACCCCTCACCCCACACACACATATGGTGCCTAAAAGAACTGTAATTCAAAGAAACGACTGTAGCTGGAATCCAAGCTTTCTTGATATATTACTAATTACAAAACTATGAAACAAAATGATGAATGGCAATTCAAATACTGCGCTGATGATGAATGTGGTAGTAGGAGCGAATGCTAGTAACCTTCCGATGATTGTTAAAGACCACGTCAGCGGTTTTTCAACCATTGAATTGACGGCCAAGTGATTGTGGAAATTTTACTGCCGAAAGTTCTCCCGTTGGGCAAAATAATTTACGATATTTGTTCTGGATCTTTGCATTCATAGATCTTGGGTGATATACTTGCTCAATCAACCACTTTAAGACCACCACCTGGCCCTTGGCTGCTTTTCCTCCCTTCCTACAACTAGTCCCGAAGGCAATGGAAAACTAAGGGATCATGCCCTTCCTTTGTGAAGGCACGAGGTTTAGTGGTTAAGGTCGTGACTTCGACACTTGGCCGCGCGTTGTATCCTTCAGCAAGACATTTTATTTCACGTTACTCCAGTCCACGGACAAAAAAATGAGTCGTACATGTAATTCAAAGGGCTAGCCTTGTCACATTCTGTTTTACGTTGAATCTCCTTGAGAACTACGTTAAGGGATCGCGTGTCTGTGGAGTGCCCAGCCACTTAGATGATAATTTCACGAGCAGGCTGTTCCGTTGTTCGGATCAAATGGGGCCCTCGCCGTAGAAACCGACCTAATGCCAGTTAGTGTTTCTAAGCCAAAAAGCCTCCAATATTTCCACTAAGAGTTTGATAACATTCTCAAACTAAAATGATACTATTCACTCTCCCCTCTATCTTTTACCCTCCTTACATGTGTAGCCACGTCGCTTTGACTTCTTCTGTGAAGGCTATTGAGAAAAATAAATAAATACACACGTCACAACTCTCTTATTCCGGCTTCTCTTTAAATATAATGACTTGAGTGACGAGTGGAGAAAACAAGATAAAATAAATGACAGCAGATGTGTGTCAAGAAGCTATACCAACTGAACACAGGACAGCAATGTTCGGGCATTATTGCCCGTTGAACATGTTTCACAACGACAACAGAACAACCATTCATTTGTTGCAAAAAAGTGGGAAAGTGGACTGCTTTCTAGTTTGTGTCTTTTGTCATGTTTAACTTGTTAATTTTTATCCCGTCATTTTAATTCTAAAAGTAATTCTATATTAAACTTGTTCTTGCTATGTTTCTCAACTCGTGGCATTTCTATATCCGTTTTTATTTGTATTTTATGTAAATATACGTACCTACATACATGTATACACACGCATATGTATACGCATATATAATGCCAATACTGTGTGTGTGTGCGTGTGTGTGTGTGTGTGTGTGTGTGTATGTGTGTGTGTT
>NC_068995.1:19996767-19999328 GCF_001194135.2 Octopus bimaculoides
TCTGTGTGTGTGTGTGTGTGTGTGTGTGTGTGTGTGTGTGTGTGCTGGGTATATATGTGCGCAGACGTGGCTGCGTGGTAAGAAGTTTGGTTTCCAACAACATGGTTCTGGGTTCAGTCCTTCTGTGTAGCACCTTGGACATGTGTCTTACTATAGCCTCGGGTCAACCAAAACTTTGTGAATGGATTTGGTAGACAGAAACTGAAAGAAGCCCGTTGCATTGTGTGCCCGTGCTTGTCCCACATCGCCGCTGAAGAACTGGTGTTCGTTTGTTTATGTTCCCGTAACTTAGTGGTTCGGCAAAAGAGGCCCGATTGCATAAGTATTAGGATTTGCAAAAAAATTACTGGATTCGATTCATTCGACTAAAAATTCTTCACAACGGTGCCCCAGCATGGCCATAATCTAATGACTGAAAGAAGTAAACGATAAGGACAAAAGATAAAAGATATGTATGTATTTATGTGTGAGTGTGCTGGCATTTGTCTGTGTCAGAGTCTGTTTGAATGTATATCTATGTGGTGCAGGTGTGTACGTATGTATGTATGTATGTATGTATGTATGTATGTATGTATGTATGTACATGCACATTCACATGCACACACACACACATACATAAACACACACATGTTGCTTCACTCCTACGATGTTTTAGCCATTAAGGTCAATCAAATGAATTAAAGTCTTTCTTTTAATTACATGCTGCAGTGTTGTTGTTACTTTTTCTTTTTTTTTCTTTTTAGCTTTTACTTACTCATTTTATCTATTCATTTCTAGTTCTGCTATATAAATTATGTAAATTTGTTTCCACTTACTTCACAAGGAAATTAGCGCAAACACACAAAACTTGTCTGCTGTCAAACATTCACAATAATATTTAAAAAAACAAATAAAAGAAACATCATTACAAATAGGCTAACACAAAATTATGTGAAAAATTCAAATGACTGATCTTGAACTGGATTGCACAATAAAAAAATAAAGATTTACAAACAAACAAATCATATTTTTCTTCTCAATGGCAGCTTAGTCAGAAGTGGGAAGGTAGCGTCCTTGACCTTTTGTAGGGTTGCGAAGGTAGATGAGATGAAGTTTTACTCAAACGGGAGAGCTTTTCTTGTACAAATGCTTACAACCAAGTGGTCTCTGCTAATGCCCCATGTGTGAGGTAAGAATGTTACAACTGACTGACGATCTAAGCATAACTTCTTAGAATAGGAACGATTAAATGACAGGTTTTACGCTGGTTGCATCGATAAAAGTTTTACCCGCCACGCTTTAACCTAATCGATAGCATCGTAGAAATCCCTTGCTCAAGGTGTCCTACAATAGATTCGGACCTGAGACTGTGTTATTGTAAATTAAACTCCTTAATCACACAGCTGAACGTATTTTGGAATATTTCTTCCAAAATGTGAATTATTATGAAAATTCAATTGTTTAGATAATATTATAATTGAATTTAGCTAATTATTCACGATAAATATATCAATTTACAATTTATGACATGAATTATTATTAGAAACTAAATGATCCTAATTTCATTTAATATACCTTCTATTTAAAATTATTTGGTATTGATCTGAGCTGGGATTCTTCGATTTTACTATATGTTAAGTAGAAGGCATTGGATGGTGCTTCGCTTCTTGTTATATGCATACAACTTTTGTGATTTGTGTTAAAATTTTGTCAAATCAGGTTTAGCTATGTTCCCACCTGAGTCACTACAAGAACCAATCAAATAATAATGCAATCATACCGACTTAAGCTTCCCCAAATAGCTGTAGATTTGTAATAATGTAAGATATTATTTCATGTACCGAACCATTTATCTAGAATTTTGGAAAATTCAACGAACAGCTACTTTTAAAACCGGTTACTTTAGTAGTTCACAAGTATAGTCGCAATCCGCCACGTGATCGCATTGTTTTGTGTTCTAGTAACCATTTTAAATGAGAACTTTGTATGCATTTTTTTATTTTTTATTACGTTGCTTTTAATCATGACCTAAATTTATGGTGTGATTTAGTTGGGAAATGACTGATGCTCTTCAGCATGCAATCAATCAAAGCTTTTAAATAAAACAATAAAAGAATCACGGGGTCTCAGTGAGTGAATACTGAACTCGTATATTACTTTGTACCTGTATCCTTTTTATAAAATTAAGTTTTTTTATATTCACTTAATTTTCTACATATATCTTTTTCTACATATATCTTTTTCTACATGTATACGTAGTACAAATATCTTCTATAGATACATTAAGAAATCTACACTGAATCATTTACTGAATTGTACTCCTTTCTTTACTAGGCCAACCATCGGGTTCTCTATCACTGGTTGTCATATAGAGTTCCGTCTACCAATTGTTTACTGAAGCGCCGTAGGAAGGAAACCTGTACCTCTACCACTTTCTGCAATGGGACAATTCTCCTAAAATCCTCTTCTGTCCCATACATATTGAAAACACCATATTGTCAATAATTACATCTGCAATCCCTTCATCTCATTTGCTATATATGCTTATTTATATATATATATATATATATATATATATATAT
>NC_068995.1:20009379-20011262 GCF_001194135.2 Octopus bimaculoides
TGTGTGTGTGTGTGTGTGTGTGTGTGTGTGTGTGTGTGTGTGTGTGTGTGTGTGTGTGTGTGTCTTAACTGCATAATACTTCTGATCGCACAGACTCGTGATTATGGAAGACCTACACTTAGGCACCCCGTGGAATCTATTTTTCTCTACATCAAGTACTACGTTATCTAATACCTCTTTCTGTATTTAAGACAAGTGTGGCTTCAGCAAGATTTGGTTACTATTTTTAGCGGCCGAACGACCACCTACAAGTTCTTTCTTTGTTTACATGCTTTTTATGGTAGCAATTATTCTTTGAGTTCTATGGTATTAAAGTCATGAAATGCAATGCGTTTTTATTACATTTCTGAACAGGTTTTACAGCTTTGATCCTTATATATTTGAGTATGTTATTTAAACTGCAGAAAAGTACCAGTATCATGTCAACAATATGTGTGTAATTAATTCACTTTCACCGCCCCGCTATGTCTAATAATATGACATATATCATGTTCTAACCAATATTAGATATCGCTATTGATATCAGATATCAGATATTATTCCAACAAACGTCACCTAATCTAATAGCTATCGTTGTTAGGAATGTGCTATAACTTCCACTATATCGTCGTGGTTGCCTTAACAGACGTTCGTCGTTGCAGTTGGGGTTGAAATAGCAGAATGGTTTCTATTGAAATTGAATTGAGATTTGAAACTGCCGGGAAACTCTTAGCTATAAGTACTGTAAATTTTGGTAAGTCTGGTTTCCATATCGAAAACAATTCACGATTAGATTTTGTAACGCCGTAAACCCAGGCTTTGGTGACTGAAACGTTGACCAGAATAATTATATCTGAATTAGGGACACGACAAGAAATTTTGACAAAAGGCTGGGCTCAGTTGATAACGTCATCGCCAGTATTTAACTAGTACTTTCTTCTATCGAGAACATTAAGAGCTGGATGTATTATCACAATGTAATTTGCTTCTAACAATGCTGCTAGCGCGATGCCTTAAGGTTATCCAAAACAATAATGACTTCTAACACAAACATAGCTATTGATGACATGGTCAATCCAAATCATATGGGCTCCCAATCGATATCAATTTTCATACTTCTGGAAAAATGAAAAGGTGGAACTAACCTAGTAAAATTGTAAAATAAGGTCGTAAAGGAACATTACTAAACATGTCAGGATATTTTTCCCATAGTCTAATGCTGAGGTTCTCAAACTTTTTGAGCCAACGCCTACACCCCCGCTTCATGGCCACATAATTCCCTCAGCGCCCCACCCCTATTTTTATGTATAAATAAATATCTAATATTATACTCATTTATATATACTATGGATCATTTGATATTCAATATAAAATTATATAGTTTGTATACAATACTGTGATAGTATTATAATAAATTCATAGCGTCCCCTAATCCATTACCTCCCTCCTAACGCCTCCTTTTTTTCTACTGCCTCCTTAGGCACCAGCACGCGCCAAGGCCGTCTCAACGCCTACTGGGGGTGGTAGCACCCACTTTGAGAACCTATGGTCTAATGCAATGGTTCATATGGTCCTTGGTGGGTCCCATATAAGATTTTGTTGTTAAGATTTTTCTGCAATGTATCGGTTATACTTCTATATTACACAAAATATATTTATTTTTATACCATTCTTTATAATGTTTAATTATAAAAAAATATTTAAAAAATTTTAACATCAAATGGCTATGTAGGTCCTTCTGGGTAAAATAGGAATGAAAGGGGTCCATAGGTAAAAAATAGTTAAAAAACATTGATCTAATGATTATGTTGCATGCGTGTGTGAGTGTATTTCATTGAGCATATGTGTATGGTTGTGTCTTATTGAGCCGCCAAAACTATTTTTCCCTCCCTGTCCTATTATTC
>NC_068995.1:20015437-20017642 GCF_001194135.2 Octopus bimaculoides
ATATATATATATATATTTATATATATATATATATATATATATATATGCATATATGTATAGGTGCTGGAGTGGCTGTGTGGTAAGAAGCTTGACACCTTGGGCAAGAGTCTTTCTACTGTAACCTCGGGCCGACCAAAGCCTTGTGAATGGATTTGACAGATAGAAATTGAAGGAAGCCCGTCGTATACGTGTGTGTGTGTGTATTCGACGGGCTTCTTTCAGTTTCTGTCTACCAAATCCACTCACAGGGTTATAACAGAAGACATTTGCCCAACATGTTACGCAGTGGGACTGAACCCGGAACCAAGTGTGTCTTTATGATTCGCTCATGAGGACAATGTAAGAACGATGCATTTCTCTCCAGAAATTACCGAAATAATAAAAAATGTTATAAATTATGGAACTAAAATCGATTTTGTGCAATTTATAAATATTTTAATGTCACTTTCTTATAATATCAAATACTGATTTGGGACTCTGGCACAATTGAGGACGACAATCTGGCAGAAACTAAATAATCCGGCCAAAATGCTTTGCGGCATTTAACCCTTCTTCACATTCTGAGTTCAAATTCCTCCGAGGTCCACTTTGCTTTCATCCTTTCGGGGTCGATAATATAAGTGTCAGGTGACCACTGGGGTGGATGGAATCGACTTAACTTCTCCGGATTTGCTGGCCTTGCGCCGAAAATTGAAATCAATATTCTTTTCTACTCTAGGCACAAGGCCTGAAATTTTAGGGAAGGGGTCCAGTCGATTAGATCCCTCGGCAGATTTTGAACTCCTTCAGTTAGTGTTTAATATTGATTTCCATTTTTCCGCCAAGGTTGACTTTACCTTTTATCCTTTCAGGGTCAATGAATTAAGTACCAGTTACGTACTGAGGTCAATGTAATCGACTGGCCCTCTCCCCTAAAATTTCAGGCATTGTGCCCAGAGTAGAAAAGAATATTTTTGGCGCAAAGCCAGCAAGTTCGGAGAAGTTAAGTCGATTTCATTGACCCCAGTGCTCACCAGGTACGTACATTATCGACCCTTAAAGGATGAAAGCAAAGTAGACCTGAGAAGAACTTGAACGCAGAGTATGAAGATGGGCTAAATGCCGCAAAGCATTTTGGCAGGCTTGCTAAGACTGTCTCCTTAAGTTAATGTTTAATATTGGTTTCAAAGTGAGGCAGTAAGCTGGCAGAATCGCTAGCACGCCGGGCAAAGTGCTTAGGGACATTTCGTCTGTCTTTAGTTTAGAGCTCCAATCCCGTCGAGGTTGATTTTGACTTTCATTATTTCGTGGTCAATAAAATAAGAACCAGTTGAACACTGGTGTTCGATACAAATCGAGTCAACATCCCGACCCCCCCCACCACCACCGAAATTGCTGGCTTTGTATCAAAATTTGAAGCCAACGCTAACACTAATTTGTGTTTAAAATTATCAGATATAGTGGTGACAATTTTGCTGACATACACCACTTGCGTCAGAAGAAAAACGAAAATAGTACAAACACAAATTTATTAAAAATACACATACACAAACACAAACACACACACACACACACATACATACATACATACATACATATATATTTATATATGTGTGTACGTGTGTGTGTGTGTCTTGAAAAGTTCAACCGTGTATTCATTGGTCGGAATTAATCACATGACAATTAATGAAGTGTATATAACAATTGATAAAAATCTGATCATTGAGTGATGCCTGTAATAAAATCTAGTTGGACAGTCCGTGGTGATGTTTAGATTTATGAAAGATATTTATTTCAGCAAACAACTTAATTTCCCATCGTTTATCAAATGCTCTGCAACATGATTACAGTTCCTGATTATTTAGGCGAACACGCGTTCGGTTCGCTATCATTCTTGTGCAATTATACTATATAGTTTATCTTTATATATATATATTTTCATATTTTTTATTTTATATTTTTTTTTTGTAATGGTAATTTAGATAGCATCACGTAAATCTATTCTCCCTGACCCCATATAATAAACAGACAGACTGAGAGGCTGACAGACAGACAGACAGGCAGAGAGAAGGTTACACAGATAGAGGGAATTAGACCTTTTTTTCAGCTGCTTCGTTTTCTTCCACTTATAACAACTATATATGTGTTTACGCATGTGTGTCTGTATATGTATGTATATGCTTATATATGTATACGAGTAAGGTTTTGTACGTGCATATATATATA
>NC_068995.1:20017938-20018755 GCF_001194135.2 Octopus bimaculoides
TATATATATTATTATTATTTTTTTTTTATTATTATTATGAGTGAATGTCACGCAACCATTTCCATGTAAGTTTTATTTTAATAATTCTGATGCGACACTTCTATTCTATTCTATTCTATTATTCTATTACGCTTTCATTTTTCTCTCTTCCTTTCTCTAATTCTTTTAACTCCCATTCACCCCCTCTCATTTTTTCTCTCTTCTCCTTTCTCTATTTTTTTTCCTCTTCCCTTCGCTGTTCTCTGTCTGTCACTCTCTCTCCCTCACTCTTACTCCTTTGCTCTCTCGTGGCTCCCACGTGACCATCGGCTATTTTCTTTCTTTTCCTAACTTGTGTTTCTTTCTTTCCTTCTGATTCAGCTGGACGAATCAAACGCATTCTTGTCTGTCTCCTGTCCAAGCTTGCTTCTCCGCGTTTACCACCTCACCTCGTTTAGGCTTAGCAGCCCTTCCTGTCTGTTTTCACTGTCCTCAGCCGCCTGGATTACTGCTCACAGCTGTAATCACCCAGCAGTGTGAAATTAACAGCAGACCTTGAAGCAATCCAGAGAAGATTCACAAAGAAGATTGTCTCTTTGCAACTGCTCAGCTACTGGGAAAGGCTGAAACAGCTAAGACTCTACTCCCTGGAGAGAAGGCGGGAGAGGTATGCAGTAATATACATCTGGAAGATCTTGGAAGGAATTGTGCCAAATTTTGGCATTGAAAGCTACACCAAATGCTAGAACGGGACGACACTGCATAGTGCCAAAGATCCCAGCAATGCCATCGCGCTTCAGGACCAGTTTCTGCAACAGTTTGGGTTTCAGGGGCCCAC
>NC_068995.1:20019269-20020293 GCF_001194135.2 Octopus bimaculoides
TATATATATATATATGCACATGCGTGAGAAGTTGCGCATGCTAGATATTAATTCACTGTATCCCCGACAATATAAATGATATTTCATACTGCCACCAGATCTCCTATTTGCTATTTCGCTATTTCCATGCTCTTAATTCATAGATCTCATAGTTATTACTAATTCTTTATGGGAATTGTACCGGAACTGAAAGCAATAGAGATTATTTCTAATTACTGCGTCAGATTTATACCCCGTTTAGCTGCCTCTGTAATAGGCAACAGTCACTTAGTAATCTAATAGCTGTCTGGTTGTCCTTTGTCTCAACATTTCTTTTGTTGATCATCTTTAGATATACCCAAGTATCTTAGAAAATCTTAGAACTGGACGTCATTGTTGTTATTTATATGGCGGTGGGCAGGCAGAATCATTTGCATATTTGGAAAAAATGCTTAGAGTTTTCTTCATTAACTAAAACTATATCTTATAATGCTTTAACAATATAGTGTAGCGCCAAAATTTGAGATACAATAGTGGTCACTTGAAGTAATCTGCAAGTTGATGACGTTAATCATGTGCTCTTTCATTTTGCGTTTTGACAGGTCCCATCTTTTCCCACGGCCCTTAAAACTCCGTCCTTTCTTCTGCAGACGTGGCCTCAGTTTTGGGTCTGCTCCCCTCATCCTACCCCTATTGACTAAAGTAGACAGCACAGAATTCTTGTGTACCTGCACTTGAGTTCCCGCTAATGTCCTTTAAACTCCGTCTGCCATTGCCCGTACAATTTGTGGCAACGTCTGGATTTCTGGGCTTTACATCATAAAAGTCTCTATGCATCATCGCAACCCTACACTTTGCCACAAGCAATTATAAAGACAGCTGAACTACCCAAACCTGATGTGGACATTGGTAGACATAAACTCAGTAGCAATCTACTGTGTGTGAATGACTGTATTTGAGTCTGTATTTCAAAAACTTTACCTAGTGATTCGATAACTAGAGATCGATAAGCGAAATAACGGCCTGAGATATTAAAAAAAAAAAA
>NC_068995.1:20020596-20021572 GCF_001194135.2 Octopus bimaculoides
TATATGCATCCTCTCTCTCTCTCTCTCTCTCTCTCTCTCTCCCCGTATATATATGTATGTATGCATGTGTATACGTATGCCTGCATACGTCCATGCATACATATATACATACATTCATACATGCATACATACATACGTACATGCATACACACATACAATCATACATACGTACATACATACATACATGCATACATACATACATGCATACATACATACATACTATAGGCTTTGTATTGTTTGTAAGCAGCGGTACGAACAATGTATAGACATGCTAATATGTTTGGAATTGTAATTAAATAGATTCTTTTTTAATGCCTAGATATCTGGTTTTGAAAGTTCTGATAAATATTTTTCAAAACTTTTTTTTTTCTTTGACACCAACTCCTTAGGCATTCGTCAGATGGCGTATCAATGAATTAGAACATCGTGCAGTTAGACGACCAAAAAGTAAATGAATAACTAAAATAAAAAAATGAAAAACGAAACTAACGTAACGAAAACATTAATAAGAATTATGTTAAAAAAAGTAAAGGTGAAATATTGAACAGATATACACATGTGTCAAACTTTAACAAGCTAAAGCTTCTCTGGAAATAATAATATAATGACTAAATATAATTTTTAATTATTAATAATATCATAGCTGTATTTTCTCTGCATTGAAAAAAACCTACTAGACTGTGTTTCAATTGCTACCGTGAAAAGAAATATAGCTTTCGAAAAAGCTGGACGGACAAAAAGACAAACATTTATCTTTTATATAATTGATGGCTTATGTATGATTATATACATTCAACATAGACATCTGACAATATTTATGACTGTATATATGACTAGATCTATAGTTACTATAATAGATGGCTCTGTGTGTGTGTGTGTGTGTGTGTGTGTGTGTGTGTGTGTGTGAGTGAGAGAGAGAGACAGAGAGAGTGGGCGCGCGCGCGTATGTGTGTGCGTGTGTATGTGTGCACACACA
>NC_068995.1:20021672-20023145 GCF_001194135.2 Octopus bimaculoides
TATATGTATGTATGTATGTATGTATGTATGTATGTATGTATGTATTCATGATATATTTTTCAGCTTGCCAGACATATATGATAGATTTATGCAAATTAACTGATTATTACTCATTAACGAAAAATCTAGAAAAGAGGAACCAAAGAAAATTAACGATATCAACGGAATCAATATAAAAACAAATTTAATTAATGAAAGTCACTTGATAATTACTTGTCCCAGAAAACTGACGTTTCCTTTATATTTCGGTCCTTAATAATTGTTCTTCTCACTTCATTTTTTCCTCCTTCCCATCCTCAACTCCATCTCTTTTACAACTGTTAAAAGCAGAAACGGTAATAATTTGCGTTTCTGAAAGTCACAAAGCATTCAGTTATTGTTCTCAGCTGGAGTTTTTATTCTTTCAATTTTCCCCTATCTTCCTTGGTTGATAGATTTAAATATAATTTTTATATTTATATATATACTAAACTATTACCCAGCGAAATTATGTTCCTTTGCTTATGTAATTAACTAATACGTTTCTATTGGCGAGTACTGTGGGGCACGAAGCAATCTTACATCAGTATGAAACTGTGATCTAAGATTACCGGCAACAAGAAAGACTTGTGAAATATAGTTTTGCGCCGGACAAAATGTATAGGATTAGGTCTGAAGAGTGTCTGTGTATTTGTCGCATGGAGAATCATTAGTTGATCATGTTGTTCCCATTGAAAGATGTCTAAGAAGATGATACAGATCACAAATGTCGGATCTATATAGGCAGCTAGAAACTGAGGACACAATCTAATGTTTACGTTCACTTCCTTCGTAAGCACCATGGGAAAAGCATGAGAGTTCATTTCTTGAAGCGCATATTTCCTTAACCTATTAAGTCCCAGAGTACTTAAATTTCTGAATATTACTTTAAAATGATTATTAAAACTCCTTTACTTCAAGCAGATATGGAAATACTCGGTGTCCTATAAATAGGACACTGAGACAATGTGATATAGCTTATTTAATGTTCTCATTTAATGTCCTATTTATAGGACAATGGGACTTAATGGGTTAAAATTAATTAGTTATTTTACCTTATGAAAAAAAGGTATGAACTTGCATGAACTCGCAGTTGATACAAGCATCACCGGCCAACGCCAAAATACTCATCTTACGCCGCCGCCACTACCTACCGCTACCCTCCCCCACGATTTGTGTGCAATTTTTTAATCAGTTTGTTTCACTGTGTGTGTGTATACATACATATATACATATACACACACACACACACACACACACACACATACACACACACATATATATATATATATATATATATATACATGTGTATACATATATATATATATATACACAGATATATATATGTATATATATATATATATACACACATATATAAATATATATACACATGTATATACACACACACATATGTACATATACATATGCATACACACACACACACACATATATATA
>NC_068995.1:20023192-20026236 GCF_001194135.2 Octopus bimaculoides
ATATATATATATAATATACATGCATACACACACGCAAGCATACACACACACACACACACACAAACACACACACATCTCTTAGCTGCTTTCTCGTATACGAGCAAAACCATTGCTAGAAAGAATCACTAAAATGAGTCATTGTTGATGCAATGTGAGGGCCTTATATGACTCTTGAGCCCGGCACCTTCTATTGTGTAATGCACAGCTGTGTCTGCTGGCAGAGGGAACAGCATACTGTGGGATCTGTTATTCACATTCTGTTATCCACAGTATGAAGTCTTTTGACATGCCTTTTCAATACTCCAACCGAGAGGCACACCTTTAAATGTGTAGCACATATTTTGTTGTGAATATCCAGATCACAGTTTACTATGGTTCGATTTCTGTGAGTTCTCTCATGGCTGACCAGGTGCACATGATTCAAGCACCTCCTTCCATAAACCACACATATATAAAAGCAACACTCCCTCATTTTCCACAGGTTCATTCCTTCTAAGCCTTTTCCTAATCTTCTCGTACTTCATTCTCTTTCTTTCAAACCTCGAACAACCACAGTGCACTCTCTTCCTCCATCCATCTCGCTCTTGTGCCTCCTTCTTCCAATCAACAACTGAAATTCCTGTCTGTGTCAGAGCAATTCTGAGGCAGTTCTTGAACCTCATTTTGGGTCTCCTACCATCTTCCAGCTCACCATACAAAAGTTGCTCGAGAGCTCTTTCACCATTCATTCTTACCAAATGTCCACCCCGACCCCCTCAAATGACTTTGCAGAATCATTGATTCTACACTTCTACTACCACTTCTCTCAAGTACCTCCACATCACTGATGGCCTTTCCAATTTATCCCAAGAATCTTCCTGAGGCAATATTGATGATATCGTTCAAAATGCCTTAAATACTTACGATAAACAACCCATGTCTCACTTCAATGTAGCAAAGATGGCAGGACACACGTGTTATAAACGCCAACCTTAATTTGGAAAGATATACTATGGCGTGACCAGAGACGCTTGTCAAGTCTACCAAAGGCGCTACTAGCCTTGCTGATTCTAAATAAAATTTCATCATCAAAGTTCTCAAAGTACTTCCTAAATAAATGAATTTAGTTACAGCTTTGACCATTCACACTTATAAAAAGTTCCACCTAAAGCTTAGAGGGAGCAGACTGGTACATTAGGACAGTTTCTTTCAAGTTGATTGTAAGGTCCAATGCTGAATGTGCTGCAGAAATCGCATTCATCGTGTGTTGCATATCTTCCTGAGAATGTGCTAACAGGGCACAATCATCTGCATACAAGAATCCAATGATGAGAGAACGAAGAACTTAAGTTTTGGCAGAAAGTCTTTTGGGGTTAAAAATTATGCTCCCGTTTATTCTTCCATATAAGCTACAAAAATGGAGATATTTCATTGCCGTCAATATGTATTATACTGAGCACCACAAATGTTCACCGTATGTGGTTATAAGAGGTATTCACTGATTTGTAATCAAAAAAGATTCCAAGTTGGCCAATTAGTCCCAAAGTTCTTGTCGGGACGTAAAGTAAACGAAGCGAACGTCATTTACCTCCCTCCTCTCTGACGTCTTCTGACAAACGCCAAGCAAAATGGCGTGAATTTGCCAAGCTTTACCTGCAAGAAGTAGCTTTTGAATCTCAATATTGGATGTCAAGAATCAAATAAAGGGCAGATATTCAATCCTGAGGTTATTCTCATTCCAAAAACGTTTAATATGTCTATATAGAGCAAATGTAGACTGAGATACAGCGATGGCAGTCAGACAAAACTTAGTATTTAGTATAATCAAAATATCTAGAAAAGATTATCAAACATTTTAAGAGCAGCGAACTTTTATTTTCTTTAAACACTTACCTAGTTTATAACTTTACTCTCTGCATCTACCAGTGGACTATATGTTGAGTAACCATTATTCGTATTCATAAGGCGGTGAGTGGCAGATTGGTTAGCCACCGACGGCATTTCATACACCTTTGCTATCTGAGTTCAAAATTCAGTGAGGTCGATGGTTCCCTTGATCCTTTTGTTCATGATAAATTAAGTGCCAGTCAAGCATTCGGGTCAATATGATCGACTATTCTTTTCATCAGATTACAAGCCTTTCTTCTATAGTAGAAAGAATATTTCATGCACGATTTTTATTTACCTCTTCTTACTATCATGTCCACTTACAGTTACACGATTGTTTACAATGAAATATTCTGTGTGATTATATCGAGTGTGAAGTATCGTTTCTGGTTGGAACCTCCAGGTTTCCTGTCCTGAAATTGCCTGGCTAAGAGTTCATACGGGTACAGGAACAATACCGGACACCTTGTAACTATGTTATGGCACCAACCAGCATGTTACAGAGGGTGTTTAAGAACTCAAAGGTGCATAAAACGGCAGACCCGCACAATTGTGTCCCCAAATTTGTTTCCTGATAATTTCCAGAAAAATGGGTATGTATTTTAAAGAAATAGGGAATGTGTGCGCCGGGGGACACACCCGGACACCTGAAGACTAGAGTGAAGTCAGAGTCATCTTCACCTTGTTTTTGGTGTTTGTGGGGATATTTTGAGCGGACCTTCACAGGCGTGCCCTCCAGACATTTGGATCCTTATAACTTTCTGAAAAAATGCATATCTGTTAAGGAAATATTCTACAAATACCTCTCAGATGGCGTACATTACGACTATATCGGAATTTAATGTGAAAAAATAGAGGTCGCGCACACATATATACTGACACACATCCCGATTTTGTTCTGAAGATTTCAAGATCCATTTTGTGGATATATATGATATGTGTGTCAGTATATATGTGTGTAATTTCGCGAAAACTTTATTTTGTTTTTCACATCAAATTCCTCTACAATCTTAATATACACAATCTGAGAAGATTGTGTATATTAAGATTGTAGAGGAATTTGATGTGAAAAACAAAATAAATTTTTCGCGAAATTACACACATATATACTGACACACATCCCGATTTTGTTCTGAAGATTTCAAGATCCATTTTGTGGATATATATGATATGTGTGT
>NC_068995.1:20026738-20032574 GCF_001194135.2 Octopus bimaculoides
ACGAAAGGTTGAAAGAGACTGAATATTATTTGAAACGAAGGCCTTGGAGAAAACGTTTCAGCTATTATTTCGTCACAATGACAGTATAATGAAAAATTGAGATCTCTGGACTAGACGAGAAATTCTTGAATGAATTTCGCACATAAACGCTACACGCACAATATAGTACACACACACACACATGTACACAAATAAATATTTACATATATAACGTATGCATTTACATTAATGTGTGTTCAGGTGTTTCTGTGTGCATGTGCGCGTGCGCGTGCACGTGTCTGTGTATGTATGGTTGTGTCCGTGCGGACGCGTACATATGTGTGTTAGTGTGTGTGTATGTGTGTGCATACCCGTTTGTGTATCAATATATACTGATATTCTTCCAAGGTTGACTTTGCCGTCCATTCTTTCGGGGTCGATAAATTAAGTACTAGTTACTTACTGGGGTCAATCTAATCAACAAGGCCCTCTCCCCCAAAATTTCGGGCCTTGTGCCAAGAGCAGGAAAGAATATATCCTGATATAAATGCTACTTCTGTACTACACACAAGGGACTACACACAGAGGGAACAAACAAGGACAGACAAACGGATTAAGTCGATTATATCGAACCCAGTGCGTAACTGGTACTTATTTAATCGACCCCGAAAGGATGAAAGGCAAAGTCGACCTCGGCGGAATTTGAACTCAGAACGTAGCGGCAGACGAAATAGCGCTAAGCATTTCGCCTGGCGTGCTATCGTTTCTGCCAGCTCGCCGCCTTGTTAGCATGCCCGGGAAAATGTTAGGGGCATTTCGTCCTTCTTGTTCTGAGTGCTAGAAGTAGCAGCCCAAATACCTTTAAATAACACCCCAATACTGAATGTTCAAGAACAAACTTAAGGGCAGATTTTCAATTCCAGGATCATTCTCATTCCAAAAAGGTATAATATCACTATTTAGAGCAAATGTAGACTGAGATAGAAGGGTCGCAGACAGACAGAATTTAGCTTTCATTATAAACGAAATATCAAGAAACTATTATCAAACATTTTAAGAGCAGCAAACTTGTATTTTATTTAAGCACTTACCGAGTTTATAACCCTACTCTCTACATCTACAAGTGGACTATATGTTGAGTATCCATTATTCCTGTTCATAAGGCGGTGAGCGGCTGATTGGTTAGCACGCCGGCGGCATTTCGTACACCTTTGCAATCTGAGTTCAAAATCCAGTGAGGTCCTTTTGTTCTTGATAAAATAATTGCCTGTCAAGCATTCGGGACAATATGATCGACTATTCATTCCACTAGATATCAAGCTTTGTTCCTATAGTAGAAAGAATATTTAATGTACGATTTATATTTACCTCTTCTTCCCATCATGTCCACTTACAGTTACACGATTGTTTACAATAAAATATACTGTGTGAAGTATCGTTTCTGGTTGGAACCTCCAGGTTTCCTGTCCTGAAATTGCCTGGCTAAGAGTTCATACGGTTGCGGGAACAATACCGGACACCTTGTAACTATGTTATGGTACCAACCAGCATGTTACAGAGGGTATTTAAGAACTCAAAGGTTCATAAAACGGCAGACCCACACAATTGTGTC
Organism: Octopus bimaculoides; assembly: GCF_001194135.2. Lineage (NCBI taxonomy): Eukaryota > Metazoa > Mollusca > Cephalopoda > Octopoda > Octopodidae > Octopus > Octopus bimaculoides. Next base: position 20,028,330 of record NC_068995.1, read on the forward strand.
CCCGAATTTGTTTCCTCATAACTTCCAGAAAAGTGGGCATGTATTTTAAAGAAATTTTCTACAAATACCTATCAGATTGTGTACATTAAGATTGTAGAGGAATTTAATGTGAAAAAAAAAAGAAAATTTCACGAAATTACACACATTTATACTAACACACATATTACTTGTTGTACCCGATATCCTAGGCCGCATACAATACACTACATTCAGCATCTTCTCTTCAGAATCTCGTGTGGATTCCTCTTGATTATACAATTTGTCCAACTGGATGTTCATAAGGTAGCTGCTAGGTCCGCTAGAAATAGCATTCAAATTTTGCTCACCACATAAATGAGTTAATACAAAATACATTGTAAGATAATAGCAACGAAAATTTTTTAGATTATCTACCTTAGAAAGTGCATCAAAGAAAAGAGTTTGGTTGAATTTAAAATTAAAGAAGTGGGTTTTTATCTTACTGAGACACACAGAGGTTTCGCGTTTCTTATTTTGAATAGTTTACGTTCCAGAGGTACGTACCTCAGGGCATAATTGTTGATACGGGTGGAAATAAGGAAGAAACATGGGACAATTTAGATTAACTAAAGTTTATAGACAAAAGTAATTTCAAGAAAACCCACAAACATGTTTGCCTGTGTCTGTGTTCGTAAGTGTATCAGAGAAAGAGAGAGAACTTGAAATTTTGAAAAATGGAACTTGAAATTTTGATAAAAAATCGGGATGTGTCGCGACCTCTATTTTTTTCACATTAAATTCCGATATAGTCGTAATGTACGCCATCTGAGAGGTAATCGTAGAATATTTCCTTAAAAGATATGTATTTTTTCTGAAAGTTATAAGGATACAATTGTCCGGAGGACACGCCTGTGAAGGCCCGCTCAAAATATCCCCACAAACACCAAAAACAAGGTGAAGATGACTCTGACTTCACTCTAGTCTTCAGGTGTCCGGGTGCGTCCCCCGGCGCACACATTCCCTAGCCTCTAATCACCGCGAAAGGTTGAAAGAGACTGAATATTGTTTGAAACGAAGGCCTTGGAGAAAACGTTTCCAGTATTATGACGTCATAAGGACACTATGACGAAAGCTAGAATTCTCTGGACTAGACGAGAAATTCTTGAATGAATTTCACTCATAGACGGCAAACGCACACGCACGCAATAGCACAAACAGACATGTACACAAACAAATATTTACATATATGATGTATGCATATACGTTAATGTTTGTGTGGGTCGGTGTTTGTGTACATATTTGTCCGAGTGTGTGTGTGCGTGTGTGTGTGTGTGTGTGTGTGTGCATGTATGTGTGTGTGTGTGTGTGTGGTGGGTGCATACCTGTCTGTCTATGAACATGTACAGATATAAAGGCGGTGAGCTTCAGAACCACCAGCACTACAACACGAAGACAGACGAAATTCTTAGCGGCATTTCGTCTGTCTTCATATTCTGAGTTCAAATTCCGCCGAAGTCGACTTTGCTTTTTATCCTTCTGGGTCGATGAAATAAGTAGCACTGGGATCTATATAATGGACTTACCCTCTCCTGGCCTTTTGTCAAAATTTGATATCAATATATACAGGCATAGTCATTGAGCTTGCAGGATGGTTAGTAAGCTGGGCGAAACGCCGAACTACATTTCTTAATTCTTTACCTTCTGAGTTCAAATGCTGCCGTGGTCGACTTTGTCTTTGATCCTTTCAGGATCCATTAAATAAGTACCAGTGGAACACTGGAGTCGATGTAATCGTGTTTCCCCCTCTGTGTGTAACCAAAAGAAATTTCTTTATCTTTTAACAATCCCATAGACAAATAAATCATTGTAAACGTCGAGTACAGTTTGTGAAACAAATAATACAAGGCGATTTTTTTCTCTGTACATTCACATTTCCGTTGCTATTAAATCCCGTTCGTAAACCACTTCTTTCCTCCACTGAAAATTAGTCAGCCGCTTCCAGTTTATCCCTCGTCTTAAACAATTTGCAAAAGGATTGTTGAAAAATGACAGCAGCTGTTTTGAATCGAACACCTAAAACCCATTACAGTTAGTTAAGTATTTCAACATGATACACATTTTCTACCCTGTCGCAGCACAGCTTTATAGGCTTTTCCAGTAGCTTTTATAATATTACATATTAAGGTGACAAAATGCTTGGCAGCATTTCGTCTGGCTCTGTGCACTCCAAGCTTAAAGCAGCTTTGCCTTTTATCCTTTCGGGGCCGACAAATAAGTGCCAGTTGAGCACTTGAGCACTGAGGTCGATTTAATCGACTTTCTCCTCTTCTGAAACTGCTGACCTTAAGTAAAAATTTAAAACAATGATTTTATATATTAGCGTGGAAATGTTGTTGCTGCTGCTTAGTCGAAAGTCATCTGGTTATCCTGGATTTTAGTTGCCAACTGACAAGAGATAAATTACAATATTGTGTTCTTGATATCAGCATAGCTGTATGTGTTTCACTAGAATTATTATATGTTTACGAGAGCTAGACAGGCATCTTCAGCCAGCAAGTCATGCTACTCCAGGCTGATGACGAGCAAAAACTCAGAAACATGTCCCTGGATGCAGGCTTGGCTGGGTGGAGGTGCTTGTCTCCCCCTCGTAAACATAAGGACACGGGAACTGTGTCAAGGCCGACAGGAAGCGGTGCAGCTTCTTAGGGTTAAATAGCAATAGTATGATTCCTTTATTGGGTCTGTCATGTTAAGTTGACAGCATACAAATACTTTATCGTATCACTACTGCTTAAGTTTCTCTGAGACATTTAAAAATGTATCATTTCTAATGTATGTTTTTGATATTAAAGGAACTAGATTTTCGGATCATCAATGTAGAATGTCTTAGATGACTATATAAATTAAAATCTTTTGATTTGTGTAAGAAGCTAGAAACTGTGAACGAAATACACTATCAATAACCTTGCTTTGCGTATCAACTCCCGATGGAATAGTATCATGACTTACGGCATGTTTTGACATTGGTAGAACACATCTCATTTCAAGTTTGACCAAACGATTGCTTCCAGAGAAAAAGATACAACACAATTCCGAAACTCTACCAGCTGACCATCTTTTGTACGTTAACATTTGTAGTTTAACTTGGATTACCTTTTATTCGATATCAATTGGACAAGTGAAATTGTTTTGATTTAAGTACTTCATTTCATTCGTTCCTCCAATCCGCTACTCCTCACAACCTCAGTCTTCCTTTTTGATACTTTTTTTCTTTTGTTCCTTTGAATATTTGGAGTTACCGAGACATGTGATCGTCCAGCCAATTGAAATCATAGCATAAATGATCGGCAGCTTTATTTTATCGCCCAAGACTACCAAACCTAGCTGTCAGATCCAGAAAAATCGCAATTACATCAAAATCTTTGCCTTTCTTGCGATCTGGAAACCCTAGCAATATTTTAAATATCTGGATAAATGTAGCTAAATAGGTACTTATTGAACTTCATCAAACTTTCTGACCAGTGAGAAGGGCAAATACAGCAAAAATAGGTCTTCCTCAGCATTTTCTGTTAAATGAACATTCGTTACCATTATATGGTACCTACCCATTAAAGATTAGTTTTTGTACTTAATACCCTTTCATACTGACCATTCAATATTTTCAGGAGTGTCTAATACTGGATCTGTGAATATTTCCCCCATTAAATATCGATATATTCAGTCAACCATAATTTGAGAAAAGGAAATATTAAGTGCAAGATATAGTTTAATCTTTGCAAGTCTCATGGCAAACAAAATAATTAAGACAAAAATGACCTACATTAGTTCATCAAAATATATCTTCAAATATCTTGAAGGTTTGGACAAATGACAGTGGATGAAAAACTGGAAGCAGGCAGCAGTTAAATCATCAGATAAATATCCTTTGGGGGTGGATTAAGGCGGTAAACTGGCTGAATCGTTATCAGACTCGTTAACCGGGCAAAATGCTTAGCGGCATTTCGTCCGACTGTATGTCCTGATTTCAAAATCTCTCGAGATCGACTTTGCCTTTTATCCCCTTCGGTGTCGATAAAATAACCACCAGCTGAGCAATGAAGTCGATGAAACTGACTTACCCAAAATTGCTGGCCTTGAGACAAAATTTGAAACCAATATCATTCTTGGGGATTAAATTTCTTTTCAGTTCAAGCACTGATACTGATACAATCATAGGTTTTTACCTAGGGCAGCTCTTTCAAATTATTACACTATTCAGTACTCATTCACAAAAAAAAAAAAAAAAAA
>NC_068995.1:20032584-20033550 GCF_001194135.2 Octopus bimaculoides
AAAACAAACTATACTTTATCTAGTCATTCTATAAATTACGGTTAAGTTATAATCAGCAGCCCAGGTCTAATAGGTTCGCACTTGTTAGCATACAGCCAAAAATCAAATTCTCTTCCTATTCTATTTTTAAGAAATTATAATCTTCCAGTTGTCTCCCTTACCGTTCGTGACAAGAATTATTCGTTATGGCAGTAAAACTTTCTCATCATTATAAACGTATTTTTAATGATTTAAAATTTCTTTCTTCATATATCAAGTGTTTTAGATTCCAATTTACGGTTTATGTTACTGGGATCTGGCAAAACTAGGTAATTTTTCAACAGTGACTCTTCTACAAATAAACCAGCTTTACCCTTTGTAGCTAACAATTATAACAGCAATACTTGGTAAGCCTGTTTAAGTGCTTATCTAAACATTCATTATGGCAGGACTAACTAAGAAATGCAAAGAATTACCCCAAAAATATATTCACGCCCTTATGTATATATCTGTATATAAATACATATATACATACTGATATATATATATATGTATGTATGTATGTATGTATGCATGTATATATATACACATATATACACGCACACGCACACACACATATAATGTAGTATTAGATATGTGAGGTTTAACGAACTGGACCTTATATTTCTTTTAAAGTTATTTGATACGATGAACTACAGCAGAAAAGGTTTACTTCATCGCGCTTTAAGTATTATATACACATTTTTGTTCCATATTGTTTAGGCAGCAATATTTTGCACTGAACTTCCTGTCTTTTCTTGTACCAATTCAATGATATATATTTATATTTACTTTATAATTACCTACCTATTGAATAAACGTCGGAGATCAATCAAAGAAAGATATACATACATACGCCTATACATATGTATCTCTCTCGCTTTATATATATTTATATACGTGTGTATGTGTGTATGTATATATGTGTATATATATATATATATATAT
>NC_068995.1:20033560-20035991 GCF_001194135.2 Octopus bimaculoides
CATACACATATATTTTACATAGAGAAATTACATATACGCAATCATATATATTCATTAATGTATATGTATAAATAGGCAAACATATTTATATTCAAGAGTAAAATATACATTGTAAAAAGAAAAAAAATAACACCACTATCAATGAAAAGCTTCAAAAAAAACCATAATTTATTGTGTTATTTCTTTAGATATATTATTCTGTTCTGATTTCTTTCAAATTTTTTATTATTATTTTTTATATATTTCCTGCATTCTCTTTTATATTATTTTGCTATCTCATCACAGATATAAATCGTCACAGTTAGGCAGTCATATATTTTTGTTATGCTTGTTGTTTAGATCTGAGTCAGTACACGCAAATCCATAATCTGAGTCAGATGAGGTAAAGCCATAACCACAAGCCCTCCGTCCATGATCATCCTGAGATATTTTGTATAAAATGAACCAAGTTACAGATGCCGGTGTGAGTTATGTGGTAAAGGGCTTGCTTCTCAATCACATGGTTCCGGATTTAGTCCCATTGCTTGAAATCCTTGAGCAAGTGTCTTCTAATATAGCCCCAGGCAGAGCAAATACTTGTGAGTATATTTGGAAAACGGAAACTGAAAGAATCCCGAAAGAATCCCGTTATATATGTATACATGTGTGTATATGAGTGTGTGTGAGTGTGCGTTTGAAAGAAGCTCGGGTTATGTGTATGTATGTATGTATGTATGTATGCGTGTGTGTGTGTCTTTGTTTTTGTATTTGTCCCCACCACCGCTTGACAACCGGTGTTGGTTTGTTTAAGTCCAGTGAATTAGAGTTACGGTAAAAGAAATGGATAAAATAAATACCAGGCCTAAAGATTAGCACTGGTGTCGAATCTTTCGACTAAAACCTTTCAAGGCAGTGCACCAGCATGGTCGCAATCCAAAGACTAAAATAAATAGAAGATAAAAGATAATGATCCTCAGGAAGATTAACCGATCAAAACAGAATGTCAAAAGGCAGAAGAGTCTCTTATAAAGAAACCAAAGTCTAAGCTTTCCTAGAAAGGACATGAGGCAGCACCTAGAGGCCTGGCAATTGAAATTCATTATAATGACGCAATAAGACTATGCTGGGTCTCTTGCCGTACGACTACGGTCTTTCTATTATATAGGTTTTGTGTGATTGCCATTATGCAAATGCGTCCGACTATTTCTATAACGATCATATATGATTTGAAGGATTTAGCTGCTATTTCATGCAGCATAAACGGCCCCGAGTTACACGATATATTAGAGTAAGTCCATTCTTTGGCCATCAAGTTTTGTGTATGAGCTGTTGTTTCATCCTTTGGTAAAGTTTAACAATGCTCTAATTTCTTTGATACTCTAGAGGATGGGACTAGTAGAAGTCGTGATGGCCAAATGATTATATTAATACTGATTTTGGTGAAATAAATAATATTCAGATTCAGTGTGTGCTTGTATGTGTGTGTGTGTTGTAAGATCGAACATAAGTATGTATATACGTATGTATGCAGGCATGTATGTATGTATGTATGTTTGCTTGTTTATAAATGAGGTCTGATCAAAAAGATTAGAAGTGGTGCAATAAAAAAGAAAACTACAACACATATTTCACTCGAAATAGTCCCTTTCTGAAGCCACACACTTTATCCAGTGTTGCTTCCATTCACGGAAGCATTCCTGGAACTCCTTTGCCGTGATAGCGAGCAGCTGCCTCGTCGCATTCTCTTAAAATCTTAAAATCGTGTTCCTTTCAAGCTGGATTTGAATTTTAAAATGAAGGAAATGTTGCCAGGAGCGAGATCTGGAGAATGTGGTGGTTGTCAAACCTGGGGAATTTTGTTTTGGTCAAAAACCGCGGCAGAGTTACGCTGAATGGACAGGTGCGTTGTCATGGTGGAACTGCCTTGCACCGGACACATGCAATTCTGTCCTTCATCGACGAAAAGCATTCCGCAAACGCTGCAACACGTCACAGTAGTACTCCTTGTTTATTGTCTGACTACGTAGAGCATACTCATTATAAACTAAACCCTTGCAGTCACAGAAAACAGTCAGTAGTATCTTCACAGGCTTTTTTTCTATCTCGAAGAGCTTGAGGTCTTCCACTGTGAGGACTGTGTTTTGGTTTTGAGGTCATAGCCATAGATGCACTATTCGCTCCCAGTCATGACCGTTTTCAAAAACTTATAAAAACTCGACACAATCAAGGAGGTTCTGCGCATCTGAAACCCAATCTTCTTTTTGGTCAACTGGAACCAGCTCTGGCAAAAATTTGTCAGATGCATGTCTTATACTCAAATCTCCAGTGAGAAAGGACTGAACTGAACCGTAATTAATATTCACATCCTTCGCCAACTCCTACCTGGTAATATATATATATATATATATATATGTGTGTGTGTGTGTGTGTGTGTGTGTGTGTGTGTGTGTGT
>NC_068995.1:20036104-20038425 GCF_001194135.2 Octopus bimaculoides
ATACAAAAAAAGGGGTTTTGTATGATTGTGTATAGAGGAATATATTATTTTGTTTAAGAGTTCCAACTCTGTCTGTTTTTTATGTTTTATTTATATTCTTGGAAAATTAATGTGGGATATAGAATATGGAATATACAATATATAATATAAAAATGAATGGTACAATGAAATTAAGTATTGAATGTCTTATTGAATATATGGAATATGTCTTATTGAATAGATTAAATATTGAGTGTTCAATATAAAGGATTAAATATATAAAGGCGAATACGTATTTTCTATACCTTGTGGTATTTCATCATGGCCGGTATGACAGACTTTAACAGACTGTGCTTTGGTTTTGAGGTTATAGCCATAGACGCACTATTCGCTCCCAGTTATGACTGTTTTAAAAAACTTATCAAACCTCGACACAATCAATATAGCTTTATGGGTTTGTGTTTCATCGTGTTTGTGATTGTCCTCGCCAGTGCTTAACGAGTGGAGTTCCTTTGTCCATGTAATCGCAACGTAGCGGTATGACAAAAGGCTCCCAATAGAATAAGTCCGAGACTTAGATATAAATTCTGGACTCAGTTTCTTCAACTAAACTCTACAAGATCCTTCCCCCACCCTGGCTGCCGTTGTGGGGCACCTTGGGTAGATATCTTCTACTATAGCTCCGTACCGTACAAAGCGATGTACATTTGGTTGAGGGGAGCTGAAGGAAGGCCGTCTTAAATATATCGTCGCCATATAAGGCATGCCTGCAACGCTTTGGTGACGCTACCACAAATGTTTTCCCGATTAAGCACGAGTTCTTCAGCTGCCTTGCCAATTTTGACACAATCGATTGCGCTCTTAGCTTGCGTCTTTGTATACGACTCCTCCTTCCGTGTTAACGTTCTACAGATCTCTACTTCTTCGAATACGTCAATAATAGATGAGCTTTTGTTTTTACACAATGTTCAAGAGTTGTCGTCTGTCACCTACGTATTGTAACACCCATTCATTTGTTCGACGGTCCTTGTAAGAGACACGTAATATTCTCCTTTACACTCAAATTTTGAGGGCATTAATTATCATGTGTGTGTGTGTGTGTGTGTGTGTGTGTGTGTGTGTGTGTATGTGCGTGTGTGTGTGTGACTTTGTGTTTGTGTCTGTCCATCACCACCGCTTTACAACAGGATTGGTTTGTTTATGTCAGCGTAGGATAGATATTCGGCAAAATAGACAGATATAATAACTACTAGGCTTAAAAATATATAAGTACTGGGGTCTGTTCCTTCGACTAAATCCCCTCAAAGCTGTGCTTCGACATGGTTGCAGTCTAATGACTGAGACAAGTAAAAGACACATACATACACACATACATACATACATACATACATACATACATACGCACACAGACACATACACACATCGACAGCTCAAGCAACACACGAACTCCACAGCATATTTGCAAACACGGAAAACTCTCTTAACTGAAAAAAAATCTTGTTGCTTTGTTTGCGACCGGCTTGAACTCTCTTCAGATGAACTTAGATAAAACTCATACATACATACATACATACATGCATAAATTTTCACACTCGTGCGCGAACACACATGATGCATAAGTATATGCATATGTGCACATTATGTGTATGCATACATGCATTTATATATGTAAGCATGCTAGTATGTATATATGCATGTACGTATGTATGCATGTGTGCCTGTCTATATGTATTTGGTTAGTTGAAAGAAAATGCAATGTCATGATGTATGCAATTTATCTTTAAGAACAATATCAATCTTAGCAAATTGAGACAAGTGGTCTTAGTGGATGATTCCGTCTTCAGACAGGTTTTCTAACTACAGGCTTCCATCCTAACCTTGCGTTTTCTTTTCTATATTCGATCAGGAATATGTTTTCTCAAAAAACGTCTCTTTAATAAACATTAGGAACATTAATGGATATTCTAAAATAAAATGGACATGTATTATTCTTTCGGTGCCACTGGGATTTGAACTAAGGAAACTTGGATTTGTGTGGGCTGACACGGCCACGGAAGTTTACACTTTTGACATCTTGACATTTGATTCAAAGCAGCTTTTCCTGGTACCATCATTTCCTGGGTCAAATCTCGTATTCATGGACATGAATACTAAAAGACGCTCAGAAAATCGCTAGCATATGCGATGAATAGGTCTGACCCGCTTTGTGATATGCATAAAAGCTCGAATACAAACATTGGCCTCCCACTACACAAACAAACATACGTACTCGTTCACACACACTCACGCGCATAAACAAGCATATGCGTATACATACATAAATATATATATATATATATATA
>NC_068995.1:20038556-20039014 GCF_001194135.2 Octopus bimaculoides
ACACACACACACATATATATATACATATGTGTATATATGTAAACACACACACACATATATACATACATATGTGTATATATGTGAACACACACACATATGCACATATATATATACACACACACATAAATTCACACGCACACACACAAACACACAGTCAAACTATATACACTCACATATACATATATACATACATATCCTTTTACTTACATACATACAGAAACATATTTCTTCCATAAACTTCCTTGAGGGAAAAACTGCATATACGCCCACATAACACCGGCGCTTGTTTAAAAAGGAACATCCATATAATCATTCATGTGTACCTAATATTTTGCTACTACGCTCTTTCTCTCTGTCTCCCTCCTTCTCCCTCTCTCTCCCCTCTATTTGTCATTCTTTCTCTCTCTCTCTCTCTCTCTCTCTCTCTCTCTCTCTCTCTCACACACACACACACACAC
>NC_068995.1:20039157-20039784 GCF_001194135.2 Octopus bimaculoides
ACACACACACACACACACACACACACACACACACACACACACACACGCACCCACACAAACACATCCGCACACACAATTCATCGACAATCACTTACAAATGTCGCCCTTCCATGAATCTGAATACACATGTCAACAATCCAAATATACACGAACCATAAACAAAAGAATATGCACTTATGTCTCTACTTACATACGTGCCTACATTGGTCTCCGTGTGTACCTATATATCTTTTATCGTTTATCATTTACTTGCTTCTGTCATTGGATTACGGCCAAGCTAGGGCACCGCCTTAGCGAAATTTCCGTTGAATGAATGGACCTCAGGCCTTTTTTTCTTTTTTTTCAGCCTAGTACTTATTTTAGCACTAGGGTCTTTTGCTGGACCACTAAATTACGGGGACGTAGACTCACAAACGCCGGTTGTCAAGCGGTGGTGAGGGTGCAAACACCAACACAAAGAAATACACACACACACATACACATATATATACATGATGGGTTTCTTTCAGTTTCCATTTACCAAATCCATTACATGTATATGTGCGCGTGCCTGCTTGGCATTGCTTGACTAGATCTACACACACACACACACACACACACACACACACACACACACACACACACACA
>NC_068995.1:20039871-20042339 GCF_001194135.2 Octopus bimaculoides
TATATACATATAGATAGATAGATAGATAGATAGATAGATAGATAGATAGGTATAGATGTATATATATATAAACAATTGCAGCGTGGAAGGTGTTTATAAGCCATTTAAAATAACACACAAAAACCGTTAGATTCAATTCAACATCTAAATTTAATTTGTCAAAATATTTTCGTCGCTTTGAGACCGCGACCTGTTCACTGACAAAATTCTGTGCTGTTCACAGAATCTACCCTTGAATCACAACATATCTATACGGTGCTAGATATAATTCATCACGCGGTTCAACACCATCATCTGGGCATCAGGTATCTTTTGTGGAATCTTCTTTGTTACATTTAAAACAAGACTTTGATTTTAGCATCCTTTACTCCCTCAGTAGGCCTTGAAACGACTCATGATCACCGCCTTCTTTCCCGACAAAACGATAAAATATACACTGGTGTTGGTGTGTTTATGTCCCGCAACTTAGCGGTTCGGCAAGAGCGGCCGACAGAATAAGTACGAGGCTTAGCAAAATAAAATTAAGTACTGCAGTCGATTCATTCAACTGAAAATTCTTCAAGGCGGTGCCCCAGCATGGTCGCTGTCTAATGACTGAAACAAGTGAAAGATAAAATATGCTCGCACACACTACAGACACTCTCTCTGTCTATCTGTCTCTCTCTCCCTCTCTCACTTTATCTCACACACACACTCACACTCGCATATGTGCCCGTGTTACTGTGTGTGCATGTATATAGTTATGTATGTGCGGATCTATGTGTGTGTTTTATACACATTTACAAATACACTTTACGTCATAAAATATGATAAATCTAAACTGCCTTAACTAAATGGGAACTCAAGTGTTCGATAATGATCGATAAAATCGTTAAAATACTGGCATCATTGCACTATAATAGACTAAAACACTTGAACCCAGTGCTCCAGCTTGGTCGCATTTCCTGTTAGAGACCAAGAAGGGAATAAAAACTGATCCAGTAACCTACTGATGTACTTACCATTATATTTCCTTTACTTCTTTATCCCTTCCACTCGTCAAAAGTAACCCCAACTTACTCGTAAGTAGCCCAGCTGGAGATCAATGACTTTTACTCTACTTGTCATTCCGACTGAATTTTACCATTCCAAGCACTACCCTAAAAATGCCCGCCAATCTTAGCAATTAACTCCAGTAATAAACAGAAGGTCAAACTGAACTTAACAACTTCACTAGAAGATGGCAAAGGTCATCGGCGATGCCATAGTTTCCCCGAAGACACACCACGCACGCATGGGTATATATTTAAGTACATGCATGCATATACTCTTTACTCTCTTTTACTTGTTTCAGTCATTTGACTGCGGCCATGCTGGAACACCGCCTTTTAGTCGAAGAAATCGACCCCAGGACTTATTCTTTGTAAGCCTAGTACTTATTCTATCGGTTCTCTTTTGCCGAACCGCTAAGTTATGGGGACGTAAACACACCAGCATCGGTTGTCAAGCGATGTTGGGGGGACAAACACAGACACATAAACATACACACACACACACACATACATATATACGACGGGTTTCTTTCAGTCTATGGAAATAAAATGAATTCAAATTAACATCAACTGTGATTATCAAGTTCCAACCTAAACGAAAGCCTAGAACAGTTAAAGGAGTGTTCATATAATTAGTTTGTAAGTGTGCGTTAGTTACAACTCAATGGTTCACGGAGCCGCAAGCCAAACGATTGGTACAGTGAATTTTCAGGCTTTCGCATATAGATATCAAATAACTCAAGCAGTTCTGATCTGGGAACACTGAAAATACTGACTTTCTGGTCAATAGTTAGTGGCTGAACATGTGATAAGAAAGCAACTAAGCAAAACAATAAATACTTGTACACTTGTTGGCTGATATCTTGTTTGAGGAAGAAAGGGAGGAAACCTATATTGTCAGATTGTTTGAATTTTCTATAGATTTGAATAGAATGTTGAGGAAATGTGTTTAATGTGGAACAATTTTACTGTAAAATTATTGCTTTGAACTTACTCTGATCTTAATTCTATAGCTAAAAATTACTAATTACCTTGGACCCCCTCAAAATTTATAGGCTGATATTTTTTTCAGAAGGATATCCACTAAAGAAATTTCGATGTGCTTAACACATAATGATGGTTTTGAAGAAGAATTATTGTTAAGGAATTTTATTAAGGTTGCGTTATTGGTTTCCTTAAGAGATTTTAATAATGTTGATGATAGAAGTGAGTTTGAGTTTTGCGACTCCTAGACCAGCATGTTTGCGAATATGTATGTATGTGTATGTATGTATATATATATATATATATATATATATATATATATATATATACACACGCATGTGTACATATTTAAATACATGCATATAGTCTTTACTCTCTATTACTGCAGTCAATCATTTGACTGCGGCCATGCTGGAGCAGTTTCCGTCTACCAAATCCACTCACAAAGCTTTG
>NC_068995.1:20043083-20044401 GCF_001194135.2 Octopus bimaculoides
CGGGTGAATTAGTTTAACGCTCGGGAAGAATGGAAAGGTCTTTGACGTTTCGAGCCTACGCTCTTCGGCAGAAAGGAATGAGAGAAAAACAAAAAGGGAAAGAGAAAAAAAAAGCGAGAGAAAAATACGTGACAGGGTTAACAGTTTCGTAATATGCATGTGTGTGGGGGGGGGGCGCGTTTGTGTGTGTGAAAGCATAGCTCTGTAGCTAAGAAATTCGATCATATTTTCAGGCTCAGTCCCATTGCGCGGTACAGTGGGCAGGTGACTTCTATTATAGCCCCGGGCGAATTAGAGTTTTGTAAGTGGACGTGGTAGAAAGAAATGCATGCATGTACGTAAGTGCGCATGTATATGTCGGTCTTTGTATGGATGTGTGCTTGTCTGACTGGTTTCGTATTTCTCACGTTTTCACGTCAATTCGCTGCTTCCAAACAACTGCCTCGCTAATGGCGACGTTTTGTCATGTCATTTTGCGAAAACAGATTCGATTTTCTTAACATGTTTTGACACATTCGGTGATCATCGTAAACAAAAGGTTTCTTCCTTTGATGAGTACGGCACATATGTATGTATGCATGTGTATATGTTTATGTGTGTATATGTGTGTGTGTCTATGTGTAAGTGCGAGTATGCGAAAGTTAATTCATCTTAGCATGTGTATTCATGTATGTCGATGAGAGCGCGTGTGTATATGCGCGTGTATGTGTGCGTGTATGTAGGCATTTTTGCGTTTTTATCTATATCTGTGTACTTTTGTCCATATATATATATATATATATGTATATTATATATATATATGGTAGGTAGAGTTAGCGGTTATAATAAGCGACTATGGGATAAACTATCCGTATATTCTATCGGTATTAGTTACCCGTGTTATCTCTGGGTATGGCTATGCAGGCACACTATGCTCGTAGAGTATTTGTTTGCTTATCTGAGGTTTTCTCCATTTCGGTGATGGATTTGTTCTGATGGATTTTAGAGAGGCCTTACTAAACGACAACTCCTTCTATGAAACTATCACCAACTATAAACAACAAAAAACTCTCAAAAATCTCACCACCCTAATACTCCAGCAAGGCCAAGGACTCACGGACAAAGAAAAAGATTACATCACTAATTTCAAATGCAAGCCCAGCCTCTTCTATGGCCTCCCTAAAATCCATAAGAACAAATCTATCACCGAAGCTTGCAAACTCTCCTCTGAAATCTACATCAACATCAAGGCACCGGAAGATTTAAAACTAAGACCCATTATAGCAGGCACCTCCTGCGAAACACATCGCTTAAGCAATTTCTTGGACATTCTTTTGAA
>NC_068995.1:20045989-20047448 GCF_001194135.2 Octopus bimaculoides
CACACAAGAAAGAATCAACAAAGAGAATCTTTTCATAGAGAAATTCCAACCATTTCTTAACACAAACACACACACCCCTCAGTGACCTTATTTCTCTATGAACAGACACAAACTTCCTGTTGAAAAAAAGAGTTCATAACTCCAACTAAAAACACTTGTCTCCCCTTACACACACTTCCTGTTTTGACACCACATTTCCTGTTTAACACAAACTTTTAACCCTTTTTTTAAACCTAACAAAACTCTCAACTCTCATGCATCCTTATTTTTCCGACCAGTTTATACATGAACTACTATTGAACTACAACAGCTCAAAGACAATATAATGTATGGGTATAGTTATTATGTTTTTTATATATTATTGTTTTATATATTATTTTCTTCAATTTGTACTTCTTTGTAAAAAAAACATTTTCATTCTCCTTCTTCTTGATAATTTGCTTTTCACAATGAAAACCGGTTAGAAGAAATCTCTATTAAAATATGCTTCCAGTTTAGCATTCTGGCTTTTTTTCATTTTCCTATATATATATATATATATTTGTGTGTGTATCTGTGTATGTGTGTCTGTGTGTCTGTGTTTGTGCAACGCTTATCAAGAATAAGTCCTGAGATCGATTTCTTCGGCTAAAACCCTTTATGGCGGTGTTCCAACATGGCCGCAGTCAAATGACTGAAACCAGTAAAATAATAAAAGAATATGTATGTTATATGCACGGTCATCTTAGAATTGCAATTTGTATGTGTGAGTATGGGCATGCTTTCATGTTAGTGTGTGCGCATGGATCTGATAGGATAGTAGGAGAAAGGGGAGGGTGAATTAAAGACGTAGTCATTTTTTGCTAATCTTATCTTACTGTTATTGCCGCTATATGAGTCATTAAATAGCTTATTGTTAAATCTACGGTTAATAATTTCATCTATAAGATAAATTCCCACCGGTTTTATTTTAAATTTATTTCAACTTACCTGTATATCTTTTATCAATTTTTTTTAAATTAAAAGTTGCAGGAGATAGGTAAATGTTCGGTCTACACGCCCTAATGAAATCATCCCAAAGCATTCGTTTGGTCGATGGTGCCTCCAAATCATGACATTTGAGGAAACGAATAGGCTATCGATTTATTACAAATTTTCAAATATTATGACAAGTATTACATAACATTTCATGAATTGTATGACATCGGATGAGATATGAAATGAAATATTGTCCGTTTACTGTCATTATGACAACTCCTTTTCTCATTTAAAACATTACTTATACACACACAAATACACACACACACTCACACATGCACACACACACAAATGTGCGCATATCCATATACACATATACGTATATATATACATATGTATATATATATATATATATATATATATATATATATAAAAGATAATAATAGTGAAAAAACTACAGAAGGCTTGTGTTACATGGTTAAAGTATATATTTAAATTATGT
>NC_068995.1:20048568-20049908 GCF_001194135.2 Octopus bimaculoides
ATATATATATATATATATATATATATATATATATATATATATATATATATATACATATACACGACTGGCTTCTTTCAGTTTCCGTACTCCAGATCCAGTTTGGTCGGCCTGAAGCTATAGTGGAAGAGACTTGCCGAAGGTGCTACGCAGTGGGACTGAACGCGGAATCATGTAGTCGGAGTCGGGGAGCAAACTTGTACCGCACTATGTGTGTGTGTGTGTGCTCGCGCATGCGCGTGTGTAAAGGAATTGTATGTATGTTTATGCTTAAGAGAATATACACATTAGATTCACATTTTCACTACTTCAGTTATGAGGTTTCTTATACCGAAACGGAACTCCGAAAAAGAAATAAATAAATAATAAAGAGAAACAAAGAATAGAAAAATTTGAGACAAGAGAAGGAGGGGTTGAAACTAAACACACATACAAATATAATATATACATATACAATACATATATGTGTGTGTATATATATATATATATATATATATATATATATATTTACACACACACATATATGTATATATGTATAAACTAACACACGTACGCACGCACACACATACACACATTGAAATACATCCATTCACAGCATCATTAAACAACAGCTGAATGTTTCATATTTTATAATGTTTATCTTTTATTTATTCACTTTTTCTTTATCTATTTTTCTTCATATTTATTTGTGGCTCTTCTTCTCGTGTGTAACGGTAACGGAGTATCAGGGTAGGATAGTTTGATATCTGGGGGTAGCTTGGCGAGCTGGGGGTATCGCAGACCTGTAAAATAGAAACACAATATCTTGCCTATTTTTTAACATCTTTTTATCGCCAACAAACAGCGTTATGATCTTGATCAGCGTCAGTTCCATCAAGACCATTCTTATCATCATCCTCAACATAGAGCATCACTGTCATCATCATCATCATCACCACTATCATCAACATTACTATTATTATCATCATCATCATCATCATCATAACAACTCCCAATCCTACATCACCTCTACTATCACAGCCACCACCAATACCACTATCACAACCATCATCATCACAATCATCATCACATTACCATCGTTCTCCTCTTCCTCCTCCACATTGTCATCAACACAACCCGAACCCCCACACCACCACCACCACCTACACCATCACTTCCCCCCCCACTGCCCCCACACCACTATCATCATCATCATCATCACCATCATCATCATCATCATCGTCGTTGCCGTCGGTCGTTAAAATATTTGCTCTTGTAATTTTTCAAGATGTTCCACCTCGTTTTCTCTCCGCTCAACCGCCCGACCGCCCAACCAGCAGACCACCCCCACCATCACTATCATC
>NC_068995.1:20050404-20052674 GCF_001194135.2 Octopus bimaculoides
ACACACACACACACATAATGCTGTATTTCGGGATGATCAATTTTCTTTTATGCGAAATAAACACACGCACTATGTAGTTTTTTCTTCGCTCGTTTATTACTGTTCTTATTCTATTATTTTAACTCATGTCCATCGTCTGGAAATCTTTCGTCACACCATCTGTGACCTCTTCAGCGACAATTTTCGTTTCCGTGTGTGTTCTTGCTCCACTTACTCCAGAGCAAGCACACACACCGAAACGAAAAGTGTCACTGAAGAGTCACAGATGTGTGACGAAAGATTTCCGGACAATGGACATGAGTTAAAAAACAATAAGATAAGAACAGTAATAAACGAGCGAATAAAAATATATATAGTGCGTATGTTTATTTGACAAAAAGAAAAAAAATGACCACCCCGAAATAGAACAAGATCGTGATGAGACTTGATTATTGGGCTCGACTTAAACAGCTGAAACTCTATTCTCTGCAACGCCACCGTGAACGATACATTATTTGCACCATGTAGAAAATATTCCAGCAACATTATCCAAATGATATCGGTATTATGTTTACAATTCACCCAGGCCTAGGCTCTAGTGCAATGCGTCCCCTACAAAGGTCGAGATCACATCACATAAGAACATTGCGACACAATTTCTTCACTGCAAATGGTCCTGCTCTTTTCAATGTTACCCCGAAAGAAATTTAAGTAGAAAAAGACACACAACTTTCAAACGGTACCTAGACAAATTCCTCCAGGAAATACCGGATAAACCACATACACCTGGATACGTCTCAACCAACAACTCTCTGCTTGAGTGATCCATTATGTCCCGAAATAATTAACTAAGTCTTTTCCAGGTGGTGCTATTGAGTTAGTCATGGCCTGGGTCGATTATGGCCGCAGGAGTGGCTGTGTGGTAAGTAGCTTGCTTACCAACCACATAGTTCCGGGTTCAGTCCCACTGCGTGGCACCTGGGGCAAGTTTCTTGTGAGTGGATTTGGTAGACGGAAACTGAAAGAAGCCCGCCGTATATATGAATATATATATATATGTATGTGTGTGTTTGTGTGTCTGTGTTTGTCCCCCTAGCATTGCTTGACAATCGATGGTGGTGTGTTTATGTCCCCGTCACTTAGCGGTTCGGCAAAAAGAGACCGATAGAATAAGTACTAGGCTTACAAAGAATAAGTCCTGGGGTCGATTTTCTCGACTAAAGGCGGTGCTCCAGTATAGCCGCAGTCAAATGACTGAAACAAGTAAAAGAGTAAAAGAGAGTAAAGAGTATATATATATTTGTTATTTACACCACCTGTCCTCGTCTGTTGTTGTTTTTTCGTACATTCTCCCATATATATATATATATATAAAATACAAAATAGGACAAGAATGCAAAACATCCGGACAGTTAGGCGATACAAAAATAGGACAACAAAACATCCAGACAGACGATACAAAGAAAACAAGGACGGGTCATTCGAAGTTTTCTTTCCTCAGTTGAGTAACTTCGCAACTTCGGCTGATTATACTCGAGATTGCTTGAATCTGGCCAGCTCCAAGGAAAAACTAAGCTAAGAGCATTAGATTCCTTCGAAGAAAGTAGCGAATGTATACAAAAACAAGGACGAAAAGAAACTGGACAATGTTACACAAATACAATACTATACATAGCTACTCGGAGGCTTGGTTGGTTGGCCAGTTTGAGGATGGGAGTTCTGGTAATCGGTCTTCTATGGCGATCGGGTGTCCGCGCTAAGTTCGGCATCAATATGGTGCTGGAGAGGGAGCTCATCAGGACCAGTTTGTCTAAGGAGGGTCGCTTCGGCCCAGGGCGGAAACGCAGCAGGCAAAAGGCCCCGTGTCGAGCAGTAGTGGGATCGCGCCTGTGAACAGTCGTCGGTTGGCAGCCTCTTCGATACAACTGAACACCAATCTTTTAAGAGAATAGGCGTAGGAGTGGATGTGTGGTAAGTAGCTTGCTTACCAACCACATGGTTCCGGGTTCAGTCCCACTGCGTGGCACCTTGGGCAAGTGTCTTCTACTATAGCCTCGGGCCAACCAAAACCTTGTGAGTGGATTTGGTAGACGGAAACTGAAAGAAGCCCGTCGTATATATGTATATATATATATACGTATGTGTGTGTATGTGTTTGTGTGTCTGTGTTTGTCCCCCCAACATCGCTTGACAACCGATAGTGGTGTGTTTACGTCCCCGTAACGTAGCTTTTCGGCAAAACAGACCGATAGAATAAGTACTAGGCTTACACAGAATAAGTCCTGGGGTCT
>NC_068995.1:20053120-20056908 GCF_001194135.2 Octopus bimaculoides
GACAACCGATGCTGGTGTGTTTACGTCCCCGTAACGTAGCTTTTCGGCAAAACAGACCGATAGAATAAGTACTAGGCTTACACAGAATAAGTCCTGGGGTCTGATTTGCTCGGACCGCAGTCAAATAACTGAAACAAATAAATTAATAAAAGAATGTTTGTGTGTATACTTTTATTTACGTTTCGTTTTTAACATACATTGATATGTACATGTATTAATGTATATATGGATATATATATATAAACTCTTTATGTTTTTTATTTATATATATATATTTTTTTTTGTAAACCCTTCCTTTTTTTATATACAAATTGTATTCTTTACCCAGCACGAACTTTTGACCCCAAAGGGACTAGATGATGTATATCGCCTTCACGCTAGATAACTCTTCGTCCCCTACCCGGCCATTCTTCCTGGCTGACTGCAATGTGTGCTTGTCTTTCTTCTTCTCCTTTCCATGCCTATATCGTATCAACTTACAATACAAAAAACATTGGTAGCTGAATGTGGGATCTACTGCATATAAATAATATTCATTCTGATAAATTTTCTAAGAGCACTTTTTTAGATTTGAACCTTGGTTCGATTGGTTTATATGGATAAGATTTCAACGTTAGTCACAGCTGTCTTATATATATGATACTCAGCAAACACACACAAAGTGAGAGAAGGAGGGAAGTGAGGGAGGAGGAGTGAGAGATGGGGGAGACTCAAATATGCAAGAGTCTGCATCAATGTATTTTTTGACTATGTATATTTCTTTCGGTATGTGTGTGTATGTGTGCGTGTGTGTGTGCGCGCGCACGCATGTGTGTTTCTGTATGAGTGTTTCAGAGAGAGAGGAGAGACTTAACTAGACACATATGAACCTCACAAAGAACATTTTATTCCTCTATGTCAGCGCTTCTACACACACACATACATACACACACACAGATAGATAGATAGATAGATAGATAGATAGATAGATAGATAGATAGAGAGAGAGAGAGATAGATAGATAGATAGATAGATACACCGACAGACAGGCAGATAGATAGCTAAATAGATAGATAGATAGATAGATAGATAGATAGATAGATAGATAGATAGATAGATAGATAGATATAAACACACATATCCATACTTATATATACGTATGTATGTGCGTACTTACGTGTGTGTGTGTGTGTTAATATGTGCGTTCCGGTGAACGAATCTAAGTCTCTGGAACACAGGCATTGCCGCTTCGTTCCCTGTTTGTTCTATCACAGTCGCTCATCCATACAAACACGTGTGCCAGTATGTAAATGTATATGTGAATGTGTGCATGTGTACGTATGTGTCGTGCATAGGTGTATATGTATGCATATGTGTGAGAGATATGCTGTTGTGATTGCTGTTGTGATTGCTGTCACTCTTGTAACCTTACTCTTTTATTGTTCCTGGAACAAACATTTGGCATCGGTTTGTTGACTAGACTTAAGCGTTCGCCCTATGTTCCATGACATAGATATCCAATGATTTGAAGGCCTAAAACATATGGTGCCCTCATTTTCAAAAAATATATTTTGAATAAGTTCACATTAGGCGCAGGAGTGGCTGTGTGGTTTGTAAGCAAGTTACTTAGATAGATAGATAGATAAGTATATTCTACATAGTAAGTACCGCAAATGTGCGTTTTGCACAGGTATGTAATCTTACATATGTAATATAATAATAAATAATAAATGAGCCCTTTTAAAGCCTAGCCAGGCTCATGGGCCCGGTTTCCCGGTTTCAATGGCGTATGTGTTCCCCAGCATTTTTGCCAGCTGAGTGGACTGGAGCAACGTGAAATGAAGTGTTTTGCTCAAGAACACAACGCGTCGCCCGGTCCAGGAATTGAAACCACAATCTTACGATCATGATGCTGACACCCTAACCACTAAGCCAAGCGCCTCCACACATATATGTAATATAGTAAGCTGAAAAGAATAATTGTCCTGGTCAATTGTCCATAACGGATTGTACAAATATGTAAAATCCTGGTGATTGGTGTTGTTGCTGTTGTTTGTTGTTTAGCACCAGATACTCTTTCATCAAGCAAAAATGTTGTCAAAAGTGTTAGGGTCATGAACAAGTTTTTCTTATTTAACTCTTAAGGTATGATATGAGAGAGATTTGTCTGTCATTCTTAACAGTTTGAGCGACAACTTAGCGGCGTATTCGAGGGAAATGATTTGACGTTTGTTTTTGCCCTTTTTTTTTCATTCGCTAATATTCGTATCGTCCATAACGCGTGAAATAACGATTATGCTTGTCATCTTTACATCTGGGTGACTACGGTGTTGACATATCTCATTAAATAAGCTTTGTTGTTAATTACTGAATCAACCGATACTCGAGTCCGTTGCGTACTGAGAGCAAATTTGTTGACACTTTTATATATACCGTTGATGCGAAGCGGGTCACGATTAGGGATTGAACTTTGCGAAAGTACGGTGAATATTAGAACCCGTTTGTTAGTTGGGTGCACAGAACGTAATGTCTCCATGTTTTCTATGTCATGTCGTCTGTTGTGTTGGCAGTGAGTGTAATCAGCTGAAATACTTAATCACTTGCTTAAAGGATTTCCTAAGCCTATGGAAAAGGGTAATATTCGAACTCTGAACACACAGAGCCAAACAGATATTGCAAGGCATCTCTTTCAAATGCTCTGACATTCTGTGAATCCACCATCTTGACTGGTTCTTTATTCATCGTCCCCGAAACGATGAAAGATGTTGAACCAAGCAGGATTTCAACCCCCAGAACGCAGACAACCGCACAAATTCCGAAAACCATTCTAACCGGCACTTCAATGACATTTCCAAATCGCCAAGTATATTGTACTACATTAATGAATGTAACATTTTCTACTAGAAAAAAAAATGGCTTAACCCCTTTCTATTCTTGGGAGGAGTTTTATATGCAAATAAGTCATTCTAAACTTCCTGTATTTACTTGTATAAACACTTTTCGGACAACGTACTTCCGGTCTTGACAACCGCGTTACCTCTAGTGTAGGAGGGTTTCATGTTAATTGAGTGTACGTGCTGGAGAGTCATGTGCGGAGAACAAATTGTTTTTGATACTGTAATGAAGGAAATACAATGTGTGTTGTAAGTGTGTGGTAATCTCCAATTGAACCAAGTCTTTGAAACGGTTTAGGATATCGTTTGGAACCATTTTCTTTCACCAATACATACAACAACCATAGAAAAAGCACGAATGTCACATATTCTATCTATTTACTCTTCCGCTAAAAGTGTTATACTTGCAGTATAATGGCCTCTGCAAGACGTTTCTGGTCACGTTGCTATTATGCGAAACACTTTGCTTTTATCTTGTCTCATTGTAGTTGCAGCCAAAATAACCTCAACATGAACTCAGGAATCAAATTTCAATTTGTTAAATATAATAGGTTCGAAGTATTCGCCTTTAATTATATTTTTCTTTTTGGGGGGGGAATTTTGTTTCTATCAATGCTACACTTTGTTTTTATCTATGGCAAGATATGAGAAATTACGCACAGCAAATATATATATATATAGAATTTCTCTGTTTGTTTGAGACTAACAACAAGCGATTTTTGTAAACCTAGACAATACTAACGATGGAAGAGACCTTTTTGTCTCATTGGAGAGGGGGAAACAAGTGCAGCCCAAGACAGGATTTGAACATAGAACAACTATAAGCTTTCTAATTATATACAAACATATATATATATGTATGTATGTATATATGTATATATATACATGTATATATCTATATCTATCTATATATAT
>NC_068995.1:20057102-20061287 GCF_001194135.2 Octopus bimaculoides
ATATATATATATATATATATATATATATATAGAGAGAGAGAGAGAGAGAGAGAGAGAGATATATGTATGTATTTACCATTGCTGATAGCAATGATATATGTATATGTACATATATGCATATATAGAAAGAGTGGAGGAGGGAAGGGGAGAGGGAAGAGAAAGAGAGAGAAAAAGATACATGGAGAATGTAGAGTATAGCAGGTTTATATTTGGTTAAAGTAACTGATATTTCTTGCTTACAATACTTTTAGCTTTATAAACTTATAAGAATCTTCTTCACTGTTCTTATCCCATCAATTTATAACACATGAACAACGTGCAGTCATCTGCTTTAGCACCACAACCTGGCCCTGGAGTGCCTTTAGCTAATACAACATTGTTGATGTATGTAGTCGATCAACAACCCTGGTCCGAGAATAACCCATGAATCAAGCTACTTCTTTGCTTTTAGCCAACGCCGGATCCCCAACGAATTGCTTATAGACTCTGACACACTTTCTTTCACTAAGTCTGCTAAAAATAAAAAAATAATTGAAAATGAGAATAAAAAATACGTAATCATCAATGGATTTTGCCGAAATGCAATATTTTTGACAAATGTGGTTACGGGAAGACGTGAAATAATTTTGATGAGCTCATGAAAAAAAAAAAAAA
This sequence comes from Octopus bimaculoides, assembly GCF_001194135.2. Lineage (NCBI taxonomy): Eukaryota > Metazoa > Mollusca > Cephalopoda > Octopoda > Octopodidae > Octopus > Octopus bimaculoides. Next base: position 20,057,757 of record NC_068995.1, read on the forward strand.
TAGTTACAAGACAACTTGAGCATAGCACAGAACTGGAAAAATATTTTGAATATTTTGCACGAAAATATCTCGAATACTTTTAAGCCAGTAGTGTACTAAGCTCAATATCACCACTTTGTTAGCTAATATGAACGATAAATTTGGATGACATCCCACAGATACTGCTATGCGGTGTTTCTTTACCCTAGATTTTGATCCGGGTCAACCCCTATAGATCAGGCCCATGATGAAACGTTTTCTCAGTTGTCACCATCCCGTTTTGTTTTCAGGAAACGTATTTAGAGATACATTTACCTAAACCCTTCTCTCTTAATCTCATATGAGATCACTTAAAAATTACAAATTTCGTAATTATCTGTCAATATTTACACATATCTAACCTTTTTGCTATATCTTGAAATGTCATTTTGATCATTCCAGCGTGTTTCTAAGGCTGTTTTATGCTAGAAATCAAAGTTTCATAAAAAAATTCCAGTTAATAGAATTATGGGAGGTAATGGGTTAAAGAAGATATGGTGTGATTTTGCTGTTATGTTTAGAAGCTCTGACGTTTAACCAGAGTTTGAAGCTTTAGGCGAGTTCAATAATCCTGGATTGCTGTTTTTTAGAAAGGGTTTCCTGTGAATCCTCAAGCCCCATAAGGGACAACAGTTTCCCACATGAGATCAAATCAAATGCCATTAAAAAAAAAAAGCATGAGAAAAACATCATATCTAGATCTTGTGAACAGAAATTTCTTGGAAAACAAGAACAACAGAAAAGAAAAATGAAACTCGAGCTAAATCAAGCCACCATTTTAACCTGGAGCAACAATAATGTTAAAACTGTAAAAGAGTACATGATAAAGGTATTTCTGGATAGCTAATAAGCAGTTCTCATCTCCACAAATGCTACATACGTATAGATCCTGCTTATCTTCAACATATCTGGTTATAACGGGTTATGTACTTACCTACCTGATACAAATGATAGTATTATCAATACACACACTGATGTGGTTTAGATATCCATAGATAGCCTAATAATTAGATAGGTAACGACTTCACTTTTAACGTTGCACTTCATGTATACCTGGGCACACACGCGCAAACATACACACACACACACACACACACACACACACACATACTTATATGTATGTTTGTTTGTATGTATGTATGTTTGTTTGTATGTATGTATGTATGTAGTGTGTGTGTGTGTGTGTTTGTGTGTGTGTATATACGGTTGCCTGCTTTCTGAGGCTGTGAACGATGTATTTATGGATGATACGAATGTAACAATACGCACTGAAGCCTGAATACGCCTGATACTTTCCCATGATAGCTTAGCTGCTTAGAATAGAAACACGGAGAACACGATTTTACTGTGCTTTCCAGAGTGGAATGTTTTTGAACATAACTATGACACAGAATTCGCAGCTGTAAAAGAATACTTGAAAGTAATTATCTTAACTTATCCACCTCTTGGCAAAAGGAACACAAGGAGCCGCATACGGAAGTAGCTGTCTTATGCTGGTGGCCTTCAAGACTACGTAAGAAACAGGTTTTGCTTGATGCCTGCCTAAAACTGGCTTTTTTACTGTCTTACATGCAGATAGAAGCAGAATATTCTAGCCTTCGAATGTTGGCTTAGCTTGATCAACACAATGGTTTTCATTTATCAACGAAATAGAAAGGGCTTGCTATTATGTATGTATGTTTGTAAGTACGTACGTACGCACAAAGGTTATGTATGTTTAGGCATACACGTACGTATGAACCACTCTTCTACTTGGTAATGTCGTTGAACTGCGGCCATAAAGAGTTTCTTCGAAAATGAAATTTTAAAAAAACGACCCTAGTAAATATTTTCGAAGTCTGGTACTTAACCTTTTGGTTTCGCTAGGTAACGGGAAAGTAAAAAAACGAACATCTGTCGTCAAGCAGTGTGTCTGGTGGTAGTGGTGGTTGTGTTGGTGGTGTTGGGAGACAGACACGCACGCACATACACACACATGCGCACGCATGCGCGCACACATATAACATGTGTGTGTGTGTGTGTGTGTGTAACCTATGGAGCAGATATACAAACCTGGCAAAATCTACGCGTTACTCCGTAGTGAAAAAAAGATGAACAGCCTTCATCGATTTGATATCTTATTGGATTCTCACCAGAGGCGTCTACATAAATTTCACCAATCCCAGAGAAACAAGTAACCAATTTGTTTATGCACTCTGCAAACTCAGAGGCTACAGGCCGCAGCGCCTATTAAATTCCACACTGTAAGTGCTTCACACATGGATCTTTTCTGTTCGGCTGCTATTTCAATTTCTTCAATTTTGCTCCACTTGAGTTCAAATTTGGTGTATTGGTGTGGTTTTGTATGGTAATCATTGTTATGAAATTAATTTTCTCTATAAATCAATAAATAAAGAGTTAATAGCTTTTAAAGTTTGAAAAATTTGGGTAATTTTAGCCAATCGAAAGCCACAGACAAACAGGTGCTTGTTTCTATAGTAAAATTTGCAAAAAACCACGTGTTTACAAACTGATAATTTGCACTGCGTCTTCTTGCTTGTATCCATCTTTTTCTGCTCTTAAAACTACAAAATGGGTTGTTTATTCTTATTTTTTTCGCATTCAACATATTTCTTGTTTACTCGGTTTTTTAGTCATTTTCTTTTATTAAATGCTTGAAACACATGCATCGTCGCAATGTTGATATTATTGTTTTGTCGTCTTACGATTTTAGTCACGCACAAAATGACTGCTTCGAAATCCTATTTTCTGACTGAGAAAAAATAATCAAACCTTAAACCTCTGTAACTTCTTTAGATTCTTTTCTTGATCAAGTGAATTAGACCTTGAGATTCAGCGTAAAAAATTCCATTTGTACACATAATTTGAAAATTTTCACTTAATTCTAAAATTTCAAAAATTTCTGCAGCCAAGCAGAAAAGATCCTAACATTTTATTTATATTAGCATCCGGTCAAATTGGATCTCAGTACACAGAGTATCAAGGTATGACATGATATATGTACACTTGTATAGTAGGTATATAAACAGGGCAAAGTGTCTGTGTGGTAAGAAGCTTGCTTCCCAACCACATGGTTCTGAGCTCGTGCCACTTCTACTATAGCCTCGGGCCGACCAAAGCATTGTCAGTGGATTTGGTAGACGGAAACTGAGAGAAACGCGTCGAATATACGTATATATATATATATATATATGTGTGTGTGTGTGTGTGTGTATGTATGTATGTATGTATGTATGCAGGTATTTGTGTGTCTGTGTTTGTCCTCACCATCATTGCTTGACAACCGATGTTGGTGTATTTACGTCCCCGTAACCTTGCAGTTCGGGAAAACAGATCGATAGAATAAGTACTAGGCTTACAAAAAATAAGTCCTGGGATCGATTTGCTCGACTAAACGCGGTACTCCAGCATGGTTGCAGTCAAATGACTGAAGCAAATAGAATAATAAGAGAATATATATATATATATATAGATGTCCAAGTTGCCACGCGGTGGTACTGAACCCGAAACAAC
>NC_068995.1:20062239-20062849 GCF_001194135.2 Octopus bimaculoides
TGTGTGTGTGTGTGTGTGTGTGTGTGTGTGTGTGTGTGTGTGTGTGTGTATGTGTGATGTACGTTTGTGTATTTATGCGTATGGGAAACCATATTGCTATAAAACCCTATAAGTAGTACAACAATGAAAACTAGTTCCTCAAGTGCTAGGACCTTTTTTAAAAAGCAACTTCCATTTTGTTCTTTGTCCTCCCACTACCTCCCACTACATACTCTCGCCTACTTTCTCTTTCTCTCTTTCTCTTCATTCCACGATAACACCATGACCCGAGCAAGAACAAATTCAACGCAAGAAAGTAAATATCATTTGGTATTTACAGAAGAAAGTTCACGGAAGGAAAAGAAAGAAAGGGTGAAGAAAAGCAGGAGGAGAAAGGGTTGAAGTGGGAGGTAATGACGTGTTGTCCTTTGTTTCATTAATGTTTCAACACCCTCCACCTCTACGTACTTCTGCCAATTCGCATCATATCTTCTTTACAACACACACACACACATTCACACGCATACACTTACGTGTGTGTATACATGTACATATATTTGTGTGTGTATATATATATGAATGTATGTGTATATATATATATATATATATATATATATATATATATATATAT
>NC_068995.1:20063064-20064890 GCF_001194135.2 Octopus bimaculoides
TATATATATACAATATATATATATACATATATACACATACATACATATATATACTTATATGTATGTATGTATGTATGTATGTATATATATATATATATATATATAATATATTAACATACACACACACACACACACACACACACACCAATGGTACGTGCGTGCATGTAAGTGTGCATAGGTATACACTGGCACACACACAGAGGCAAACACATATGTGTATGTGCGTGTATATATATATATATATATATTGGTATTCACACACAAAAAAATATTTAAAAAACAAAAAGGATACTCGCAGCTTGGATTTTGTTGAATGTAAATAAGAAGAGGGGTCGAAGGTGTAGGAGGCTGGGGTCATTTAATCTAAGCAACTAACAGGAAGTTGACACTTGAAGCGTTTCTTTGATAGCAAGTAAAGTAAATAAATATGAGTGGAGTCATTAGCCGAAGAACTACGATAACAGCCGAGTACAAACGGTGGAGAAGGGGCTGGATTCTTGCTACGATGGATTCAGTTGTTATGGAGAGGTAATCCAAGTATGTGTGTGGCTGCGAGGGGGTGGTCACGCTTTTGTTGTGTTCGTTTTGTTTGTGTATGTTTGGGGAGTTGGTTTAGGTTTTTTTTTTTGTTCGTTTTACTCCTATATTTGGTGTCAGTATTGTAGTTGTTGTTCTTAATTTTATTGTTGTTGTTGTTGTTTAACCCCAGGTCAAACCTGATTGAGTTGGCCTTGGATCAAAGATATTTCACCTGTGGCCATCAACCTGTAGCTTCAAACTACATCAAAGATTGTATTAGGAATCAAGATTCTGAGTATCAATGAGGCGAGCTGGTAGGATCGTTACCGCTACGGACAAAATGTTCCGCGGCATTTCGACCGGCTTGACGCTCTGAGTTCAGGTTTCGCCGAGGTTCATTTTCCCTCTCATCTTTCTAGGGTCGATAAATTACGTACCAGTTGAATACTGGGTTCAACGTAATCGACTTACCTCTCCCCCAAAGTTTCAGGCCTTGTGCTTATAGTGGAAAGGATTATTATTAAGGCGTCGAGCTGGCAGAATCGTTACCGCGGCGGACAAAATCTTCAGCGGCATTTCGTCTGTCTTTACGTTCGGAGTACAAGTTCCACTGAGGTCGACTTTGCCTTTTATCTTTTCCGGGTCGATAGAATAAGTACCAGTTGATTACTTGGGCTGTTGTAATCGATTTATCCCCTTCTCCATAAAAAAATCATGAAGACCTTGAGCCAAAATTTGAAACCATTATTATTTGCCATAAAGCCTACAAAATCTGAAAAATAGAATTATTTTCAAAAAATAATTAAGTATACACATTGTGCCATAATTTTAATTTTAACTGAATCTTATTGTTCGATTAGTAAGATTGTATTATCTTAGGGTATTTTGCAGTTTTACTAAAGGTGTGGCTGCGTGGTAAGAAGCTCGCTTGCCAAACACATGGTTCCAGGTTCAGCCCCACTTTGTGGCACCTTGGGCAAATGTCTTCTACGGATCTTTATGGTTTGACGGCCAACACTTGTTTTCTTAACGAAACACTTTCAAACTTGGGATACTGGTAGAATGTGTCATATAAAACATCTTTTTCTCTTAGCCTTCTTAACAAAAATTACTTCTTAATAAGTTATTACATGTTAAAGTTGTCGTATTTCTGTAATTTCAACCAATCACTGACGTCTATTCAGCTGAATACAGTTAGTGCTGTTCGGTGTCAAGTGTGTTATTCCTTGTTTAATTATATCATTATTCCCTAGTAAGGGTTTAGGGTTTTAGGGTTAGGGTTCGGGTTTTAGGGTTAGGGTTGGGGT
>NC_068995.1:20066778-20067840 GCF_001194135.2 Octopus bimaculoides
GCCTCCCTTTTCCCCTCACCTACCACCCCACCACCCTAGGCCCGAAATGTTAAAGACTTTTTCACTTCCCGAGCGTTATACTAATACATCTGTTTGTTGTCTACACTACCTGTCTTCGTCTTTTGTTTTTTGTGAATTCTCCCCAATATATTACACGCTCACGTGGTCGGACCAGTTGATCCTGTCTCCTCTATTCACCCAACGAACATCTACTCTCGTATACTTCAGATGCACCTTTCCTGCCCATGGATTACACTGGACTCCTCTATTGATGAAAAATCGCTCCAATACACCACGACGTTCGAAGCTCTTGAACCTTTTGAATTTTTCGCAACTTTTTTATACTTTCTAAACATTTTTTGCACTTTCTACTTTTTCTGTGGAAGAGCGTAGGCTCGAAACGATAAAGACTTTTTCACTTTCCGAGCGTTAAACTAATACATCTGTTTGTTGTCTACACCACCTGTCTTCGTCTTTTGTTTTTTGTGAATTTTCCCTATGTGTGTGTGTGTGTGTGTGTGTGTGTGTGAATACTTGTATGTATGTATGTACATTAGTATTTTCTTCAATCCTCTGACCATCGTGATTTGAAGCGACTACTCATACTTGTGTATTTGGTGTATATCTGTTCATGCTCGTGGAGTGATCAGGTATAGTTTTGGAAGAGATTTTCCAAGTGTTCAGAGTGGTGTTAGATACTAAGCTAGCAGCAGCTATATAGCTAGTTGAGTGCTTCTTGGAGTACCATCAACTTGTATTAGGTCTTTTAGTAAGAGACTAAAATACCACAGAATTTGGCTTCCTTACATTTTGGCCACGTTAAGGAAGATATGCAAAATTTATGCATTCATAACACTTTGCTTCGACTACATTCGTATAACGAGCCTATGAAACTTTAAGTTTTATGGTGCGGAATCGAATTGTTATTAATAAATAATAATAGATTCAACTCTTACCAAATATGCTGAGCATATATATATATATATATATATATATATTTATATATATATAAGCAATGTTAATTCTCTAAATGAAGTATTAACAGTAACTGCACGATAAAGT
>NC_068995.1:20068601-20069310 GCF_001194135.2 Octopus bimaculoides
TATATATATACACACTCACACGAACAAGTATATATGTGTATATAGAGAGAGATACACACATACATACATACATCTGCTTATACTTAAATAAATAAATTGCTCATTTGATCAGTTGTCAAACTCTGGAATTCGTACGCGGATGATTAACGGGTTTATCTAAAAGCTGGTTGTTTTGCAGGAAGGAAGAGGGGTTTCTTAATAAAATGTTTCGAACATCGAGTATGAGGCGGGCTTGAAGAAAAAAATAATAATAATAAAACGTAGCAAAACCGGGTGTACATGCACAGCGGGTATTAAGTTATGTGGAAATATTCTGTTAACAATATTTTAGATTTGAAATATAACGTGCTACCCATGGCGTGATTTTTTTTCAGCTAGCTAAATGCATTAGTTGTAATTCTAAAGATTTCATCGCATATGAAGGGTTATATTTGAGTAGGAAAGAAAACGAATATTAAAATAACTAAAAATATTAATGGGAAAATGGGTATTGCATAGAACTTGTTTATTGGAAAGAATTATAGTGTAAGAAAATTGTGGCGCTAACAAATATACCCTTGCATCAGATTTAGGGAGCAAAAATGATCGGTTTATCTAAATTGTAGAAGATTCCATATATCCAAAGGTCGAAATATAATGGAACATTATATACACATATACACATAAATATTATATTATATTATAACACACACACGCATACACGCACACA
>NC_068995.1:20069320-20072034 GCF_001194135.2 Octopus bimaculoides
ACACACACACACACACACACACACACACACACACACACACACACACACATATATATATAGTGAGAGAGAGAGAGAGAGAGAGAGAGTGAATGAGAGATAGAGAGAGATCATTATATATACACTGTGGAGGAAGAGCTAAAAGTTTATTGATCGGATAGTGTCAGCTAAAATATAGGATAGAATCGGTAATAAGCAAAATTATACAGAAAGAAGTAATAATAATTATATAACAGATATTTTGTTTGTAAAAACATTTTTCTTTTGAAGAGAGCCATGGAGTTATGATGAAATCTGTATGGAACTTGCAAAAATTTCAGAATCTGATAAAAAAAAAATTTTAATTCGAGGTGAGAGCATCAAGTCTGTTAAATCAAATATTATTTTGCTGTGTAATCTACGTTGAATTGACAGGATAAATTAATGGATTAAAGCTGTTGGAAGAGAGGATAATGCACTTAGTAAATGTATTTTGCAAGCTTAATTTTGTACATATAATTAATCCAAGTGAGTGGTTATTTTCAGAAACGTGTTTGTCAGAAAGAATCGTTTTCCAGTAAGAAAAGAAAAAAAAACAATAAAAAGTGTTCAGTGTATTAGAGATAATTTAATGTAAAAAAGAAAATTAGTGGGTGGTTAGTTGTAACAGTAGCTGCTAAGTCTAAGAAACTGTATCGGGGTTTTGTATTGGTATGTAATAGTACATTTGGCATTCGATATCAATGGTATTCACATAGATTATAACAAATAGTTCTACACTGGTAGTTAGAGATATATAAAGCTATGTAAGGAATCTATTTAAAATAAAGTAGGATGGAATATATATATAAGACATGAATGACAATAAGGTATCCGATTAGTGGAAAATAGTTAATAGAGGATAAGGTAGAGGACAAGTTGACATGAACGGCGGAAATTTGTGCTACTTCTGCGGAAACACTAAATGTATTGGTATGCTATGAAATGCAATATAATATGAAGAGTGGCGTTAATATGTAGAAAAGGCTGTGTGGTAAGAGGTTTGCGCCCCAACTACATGGTTCCAAGTTCAATTCCATAGCGTGAAACCTAAGACAACTGTCTTGTAATATAGCTTCAGGTCGGCCAAAGCCTTGTGAGTGAATTTAGTAGATGGAGACTGATAGATGCCCGTCGTATGGGTGTATGTCTGTGTGTGTGTGGGAGGGGGAGATTGTATGCATATATTTGTGTGTGTCTTTGTATCAGTGTTTATCTCCCCCACCGCTTGACAACCGGTGTTGGTGTGTTGACGTCCCCATAACCTTGAGGGTCGGCAAAAGAGACCAATAGAATAAGTGCCAAGCTTTAAAAGATAAAGAAAATAAGTACTGGAGTCAATTCGTTCGACTAAAATCCTTCAAGGTGGTGTCCCAGCATGGCCCCAGTCTAATGACTGAACCAAGTAAAAAAAAAAAAGAAGAAAATGATTCGGAAAATACTAAATTATAATGTAACGACAAGAGTTTAAGAATTAAGTCCAACTATACACTCGTTAATATGTTGATTTTTAAGAATTAAGTAAATACAGTTCTTTTTAAGATGCAATGCGTTTTGTGTGTAGTAAATTATGGTCGTTAACAGATAACTGTTTACGTGAGTAATTAGTTTGAATGATTTTAAGGTTTCCAATATTTGAGTGTAAGACAAAACTCCATTGGACACAGAACCACGTAGACAAAACACCCTAGGAAAAATTCTCTAAGGACGAAACCCCATTGGACGAAAAGACCAAAAAAAAATCATATTTCATAAGATACCATGTCGTTGAAAAATTAAAACAAAAACAATATTGAAAACCACATTAAGTGCTGAGGTTCATTTAAAGTTCACTTTGCAACAACCTGATGCTGTACCCCAAATTATTCAGAAATTCCTCCATGATATTTCTCTCATTAACGTAGTCCTGAGTGAGGTTTTGTCTTAGTTGGGGTTTGTCCGGGCGCATCCAATATTTTGTGATAGAAAGAGGTCACTATCTCTGAATGCCGATTAAGAAAACTGATGAAGAAAATTATTTCTTAGAAATCACAAGCACAAAGCTGACAGATCTTTATATTGCTAGTATATAGTTTAACAAAATAAAATATCTTTGACTGAATGTTATAAATCCGTAGTTTTCAACCATTTTTTTAACTATGGCCCATTTTGATTCCTATTTCATTGTATTAGACTCTCATGTCCATTCAATGTCTAAAGATATCAACTATATTTTAACAACTAAATATTATTAGGAATTTTATCTGAAAAAAATTGTTCAAAAATTTGGTGCGTTTTTATTTCTTCTTTACTGTTTCAGTCATTAGACTACGGCCATGCTGCAGCATCACCTTGAAGAATTTAGTCGAACATTTCAACTTCGGTACTTATCATTTTTTGTAAAGCCTGGTATTTATTCACTCGGTCACTTTTTACCGAAACGCGAAGTTACGGCGACGTCAATACGCCAACACCGGTTGTCAAGTGGTGGTGGGGGACAAACATATACACAAAGTCACACACTGGCACCTCGGGCAAGTGTCTTTTAATATAGCCTGAGGCCGATCAAAGCTTTGAGTGTGGATTTAGTAGACGGAAACCCGTCATGTGTGTGTGTGTGTGTGTGTGTGTGTGTGTGTCTTTGAGTGTATGTTCGTCTCCCCATCACTGCTCAACAACCGGTGTTGGTGTGCTTACATACCCGTAAATTAGCGGTTCAG
>NC_068995.1:20072149-20072801 GCF_001194135.2 Octopus bimaculoides
ATATATATATATATATATATATACGGCGGGTTTCTTTCAGTTTTTGTCTACCAAATCCACTCACAAGGCTCTGGCCAACCCTAGGCTACAGTAGAAGACACTTGCCCAAGGTGCCACGCAGTGGGACCGAACCCGGAAACCATGTGGATAGGAAGCAAACTCCATACCATATAGCCACGCCTATGTTGTAGAAAGAAGTGTAACCAATTTACTACACATAAATTTCAGCAACTCAATCTTATTCGAACCGAAAAGGGTCACGTGGACTCATACATGAACAACAGCTTACCAACAATGGATGAAAGTTGATGCGATAATGAAGTAGTGTTTTGCTGCGGTTGATGTGATTATTGCGATTGTTGGTGCTTGGTGCTGCGCCGCTGTTGAAGATATTGTTGTCCTTGCTTTTGCGACTGTGATTGTAGAATCTTCACATTGTTTGCCAACGAAATGCTTATCAATCACACAACTGCCAACAAGATTGAATTGCCTGACTCTCTCACACATGCGTACGTACATAGATATATGCATGTATGTATGTATGTATGTATGTATGTATGTATGTATATATATATGTATGTATGTGTGTGTGTATGTATGTGTGAATATATATGTATATATACACACGCATATATATATGTATGTGTGTATA
>NC_068995.1:20073581-20074569 GCF_001194135.2 Octopus bimaculoides
TATATATATATATATTTATAGGGTGCGGTCGATCCTATTATATCGTTCCCTACTCACTAGGGAGCAGTGCAGAAGTAAGCCGAATGATGGTTGTTCTAAATAAAGCTTCCAACACAATCTGTCTTCCGTATTAATCATTTCGAATATATATATATATATATATGTATGTATGTCCCTACCCCCGTCTCTCCCTCTCTCTCCTTCTCCCTGTCCACGAAAGACACCCAAGTTCCAACCATTTAGATCGTTGTTGCCTTTACATATATCTACATATAAATATATATTCACGCTGAGCTTGCCCGAAATTCCAATCTAAGAACTCCAGTCACTAAACATTGAGCCCCTATGAACTATAACACATGGTTGCATATGAACTTCTTAATCGAAACAACCATGCCTATAACTGTATATCATATGTTCTCAAAGTGGGCGCTGAGACGATCCAGGTGGGCGCTGGTGCGTAAGGGGGTGACGTGGTTGGGGTAGGGGCGATAGAGAAAGAGGAGGCGTTGGAAGGAAGGCAGGATATTGGTGGATGCTATGAATTTATTGTAATATTATAATATTATATACAAATTAAATAATATATTAAATATCAAATGATTCATAGTATATATAAATTAGTAAAATATAAAATATTTATTTATACATAAAAATAGGAGTGGGGGCGCTGAGGGTATCATGTGACCATGAGGTGGGGTGGCCCAAAAAGTTTGAGAACCTCTGCTATATATGCTTAGGTTCTCATGTACGGATGTAGAGATAAATATGCAAATAAACCAATAAAACTGTTTGGGTTTGATATACAAAATATACATGAAAGTATACATGTAAATAGAGAGAAAGCAAAGACTGATGAATATTCAAGTATAAGTATATGGATATTTTAATATTAACTGAGTAAAGTAGAAAGACAGAAAATTTAGTGGGGAAGGTATACATACATATAAGCATATATGCATGTACATATACATGCATACACACACAA
>NC_068995.1:20074585-20086458 GCF_001194135.2 Octopus bimaculoides
CACTGAGAGAATGAGTGAGTAAGGAGTGAGAGATAGACAGACAGACAGACATACAGACAGATAGATAGATAGATAGATAGATAGATAGATAGATAGATAGATAGATAGATAGACAGACAGACAGACAGACAGATAGATAGATAGATAGATAGATAGATAGATAGATAGATAGATAGATAGACAGATAGATAGATAGATAGATAGATAGACAGACAGACAGACAGACAGACAGACAGATAGATAAAGATAGGCAGACTAAGAGAGTGGGGAACTGAGAAGAGAGATAAGGAAAAAGACATTGATTGAGACGAAGGGTATAAAGGGTCAAAGAAATCAGCTTTTCACAAAATATAGTTTGCATTCCTGATAGAATCCCTACTGTGACATCGAGTGTTGGCCAGAAAAATAAGTGGATGGTGATCAAAATAACACAAATTCTAAAGATTTCTTTCTTTGTTCTTAAAAGAACATAAATTTGGGATGGACAAAGCCTTGTTTTCAGCTTCACACCTAATTTAACATAAATTACGGAGGTGTGGCTAGCTTGTCATGTGTTTTGATCTGAGATCGTGGGTTGAAACTAAATCGATTGCCGGATGGAAGACGGGGTCCTGACAAAACTCCCCAGGGACAAAATCCCCCTCTGGACTAAATGAATGCGAAGACCATGGAGGAATTTCTGAATGGCGTTAGGGTACAGTATTAGTTTGTAGCAAAATGAACTTCAAATGAACCTCATTTAATGAGGTTTTCAATATGGGATTTGTTGTGATATTTCAAAGATACCTTATGATGTTTTTTTATTATGTTCACTTTTACCATTTGGGTTATTATATAAATAATGTAGTGTTTTACATCTCAGAGAAGAGTTCATAAATTACAAATAATAAGAATACAAATTATAATTTCAATATTGCTTGTTATTTTTTGTCCTCAAAGGCTTTTTTCCGATTTTTTAAATTTTTTCCTTAGGAGTTTTTGTCTTAGTGGGGTTTTGTCCTGAACTCGTGGAAGACACATGCTAACCGGTCAGAAATACATAAAGGCCTTTTCTTAATCCCAAGTTAATGTATTTTGAAGAGACCAATATTCAAAGGCAGCCTAATCGTGTATCGTTTATCTTTTACTTGTTTCAGTCACTGGACTGCGCCCGTGCTGGAGCACTACCTTGAAATGATTAGCCGAGCAAATCGACTCCTGCGTTTATTTTTAAAGTCTGGCACTTATTTGATCGATCTCCTAGGTCAAAGCGCTAAGTTACGGAGACGTAATCAAACAAAGCTGGTTCTAAAGCGGTGATGGAGACATACATAAAGACACACACATGTATGCATACATTCGTGCATGCATGTACGCACGTACGTACGTATATAAGTACGCACGTATGTATGTTGACAACGGGTTTCAACACAATTTCCGCCACCCAATTTCACTTACAAGGCATTAATGGGCGCACGCAGGCTATAGTGAGTAGAAGACAGCCAAAATTTGAACTGAACCCGAAATCATTAACTTGCATAGCGAGCTTCTAAACCACTTACATTGCCAAAAATTCAAGAACATTAGACGGAATTATTTGCAGTTTATGCTCTGGTTATTTGTAGTTTCAGTGTGGAGGCGCAATGGCCCAGTGGTTAGGGCAGCGGACTCGCGGTCATAGGATCGCGGTTTCGATTCCCAGACCGGGCGTTGTGAGTGTTTATTGAGCGAAAACACCTAAAGCTCCACGAGGCTCCGGCAGGGGTTGGTGGCGAACCCTGCTGTACTCTTTCACCACAATTTTCTCTCACTCTTACTACCTGTTTCTGTTGTACCAGTATTTCAAAGGGTCAGCCTTATTACACTGTGTCACGCTGAATATCCCCGAGAACTACGTTAAAGGTACACGTGTCTGTGGAGTGCTCAGCAGCATGCACGTTAATTTCACGAGCAGGCTGTTTCGTTGATCAGATCATCTGGAACCCTCGACGGAGTAACAACAACAACAACAATTTGAAGTTTTAGTACAAATACCGCCGAGGGCAGTCTTAGCCTTTTATTCTTTCGGAGGCGACAAAATATCGTACACTTTAAGTATAGCGTTGATATGATCGACTCCTTCCCCTCAAATTTCTTAGTCTGTGCCTTCGTTAGAAATTATTAACTCTGTTCTCCAATGCATCCTACTCTATTTCAGATGCTACAGTGTGATTTATTAGATATTTGGCTGCTAGTTCTAGCAGATCAAATGACAATGTAGAGGATCCGTGGTTGAATGGAATTTAGAGATGTTATTATGCATTGTTAATGTCGGTGTATAAGGGAGCAATTATCTAAATGTTCATTGAGAGAAAGAAATGATGCATATTAAACAGCCTTCCTTCTTTAATTGTTCCAATTGTTATAAATCACGCAGAGATTCCTTCATTGGCTTATTATTGACAGAAGTTCAATACAACATTGCAAATTAGTGAAGCAGTCGGAAAATATACAGTGTCCCCACTGCTGACATTTATGAACTGTAACGCTTCTTAAGTATATTAAATTATATGGAGATAGATTTAGCTACGCCTATAGTGCAATGCTAATGACAGAATAAGAATTGATTGTTGATTCTTTGAATTGTGGTTTCACTTCTCATCCACATTGCCAGCTGCAAACTTACAAATCAATATCTTGTGTGGGGTAACTCGCTGATGGAAACTGCGAAAGGCTGTCCCCTGTCTGTGCGCGTGCGCACGCGTTTGTTTAAAGAATGGTGTTATTGCTCATGCTGAATCCCTTTGACTACATTAATTTTGTTCGAGAAAAATTGGACAAAATTATAACCAGACTGAAATAGGTACTAGACTCGATGTCATGGGCTAAAATCTTTGAAGGTTGTGCTCCAGCATGATTACAGTTTAGTGACGAAAACCAGTGAAAGAATATGAAATTAAACCAGTACCTTTGGTTAGTTGAGACACACAAACACCTGTGCACGTAAAGAGCTGAAACCCCCCAAATACGAACGGATATATTGTGTTTTGACAAAATGAAAATATAAACATATTCCACAGAGGAAAATGCATAACAGTTGAAGGCAGCGGTTTGGCAAAGTCTTTAGACCATTGTTGCGGTTCACTTCATCCTGAGTTCAAATCTTACTGAAGTCAACTTCCTTCGAAAAGTTAAGAGGTCGATAAATTCAGGGACGATTCCAGGTCGATGAATTATCGGGGTTAAGGTTAGAATATTTGCTCCGATTCTTTGCGCTCTAACTCTCAGATGGTGTCAACCTATCTACCAATTTAACCTAACCACCTGCGCCTGGGCGACTTTAGTGGAATCCGCTCTGTCGTAGACGTTCGGGCTAAGTTACTGGTTTGAGGATAACTTTATCCATTTCCTCCACTAGTCACAAGAGCCCTCAAAAATAAAGGGCCATATGTGATGAACTTCTTTCTTTGACTAAACGGTAAATACTGCACAAAGAAAGGAAGCAGAAGTAGAAGCTGGTATGATCGGGTATCCAAGGAAACTTATAGTAGTTGCATGGGCCCGGGAACAGGGGGCGCAGTTGGTGCAAGTGCACCCCCTAGAATTTTTGCGGAGTGCAGAACCAAAATTTGCAGCCCTACTTATTTTTCTCGGGTTTACAAAACAGTGAATAAAAAAGTGATGTGTAAAAAGTAGCTTGAAATTAGGTTCCTTCTCAAAGAACAAATCACAAAAATAAATAACAGAAAAAAAAAAAAAGACCTTATTTGTAAAAAATTTTGGACCTGGATTTGCACCCCCTAAGCAAATTTCGTTCCCGAGCCAGTGAGTAGTTGTCTTTGTAGGCAAACTTTAATTCATGAAAGTTCGTAGAAGTAAATAAAATTGCATTGAAGACACACATAATGCATGGATTTCTGTTGCTTTCTTTTTTAATGTTTTAATTCTACTATATTAGTTTTCGTGTCGTCTTTTGTCTCTACTCTGAACATATCTGTTAAACTATATTTCTGGAGATCTTCCGTGGCTAGCATACATATAACTCAATTGAAAACGTATAGAATAGACTTGTGATCTAAATAATGTACATACTTACATCCATACATATACGCATAGATGACACGCGCGCGATAGTACCAAATGTTGGTAGTAAAGTTTATAAGGATGTAGAAGAACGATTTTTCACTTAACAAAGTTCATATGTTCGGTAAAGCAGGGACAACAGCTGACTAAAATATACGGTTAAATATCCCTTGACTTACCGTAGATTTCACTAAAGCTTACAGTGTTAGTTGTGAAATGTTTAAGTCTAGTGTGACCCAGGAAGTGTGTAGAACATTATATGATCTACGTCTATCAGGAAATGCAATCTTCCGGGATGGATGGGAATAAAAGCCCTTCAACTTATAATAGCTTTTGTTTAAGTCTACAGATGTAAGGAACATGGATTTTATTAGTGGGACCCAGGAAGTGGTTAAAAATAGAAGGGACATATATAGCATGTAATGAAAAGAAATATCTGTCTTTTTCATCTCATTTATACGACTCTTAAAACTCTCATCTTTATTCTATTTTCTTCAATCTCCTTAAGCAGACCCTAACACATTTCCCTTTCTTTTTTTATGGACGGTTTATTGATTTTTTCATCGTCAAATGTATGTGTGTGTATGAATCGAAGCACACGCACAATAACACACAGGCATACGCAAATTTAAACGAAAACACATAAAATCACAAACAACACAGGTATACTCGTTCATTCACGCACTTCACCCAAACTCTCTCTCTCTCTCTTTCTCTTTCCCCCTCCTCTCTCTCTTCCCCTTCTCTCTCTCTCCCTCCCTCTTTCACCATATCACCTTTTCTTACCACAATTTTATACCTTCCTCACTTCTTCACAAAATTAATCTACTTCCCGTTTCTCGCGTGCTCTCTCTTTCTCTCTCTTTGTCTCTCCACACACACACACATCTATACATACATATAAACACGCACACACACACACACACACACACACACACAGACAATCTAGTGATTTAAATTTCCTCTTCCCCTCTGACACCTCATCCTTTCCCTCACTTTATTTATTTCTCTTTCATTTCTTTATCAATCACGAAATCTAAAAAATTTTACATGCTTCTTTTTTGCTCTCATGCTTCAATTTAGATAAATCCCCCATCCATCAAGCCCTTCCTTCAACCACAACCTTATCCCTACACACCTCTCTTTAGCCTTCATTTCCCCCTCTCTCTCCATCCCTATCTCCCCCTCCCATCTCCCCCCATGTCTTCTTTCCCATCCTTTTTCCTTTATTCCCGCCCGCCACATGAACACTCTTATTACCCTTTATACTCCGATGCAAACAAACATTTCGTGTGTGTTCCATCTGCAGATTGTAGTCTCCCCATAGGTTAAACATAAGAACACTCACTTTAAACCTACAGTGTAAACAACACTTACAACATCCTTTCATTGTTTTCCTATTCCAAACAGTTCGACTATAAAAGCAACAAGCCGATTTAGGAGTTTCTATATGGTTCAGTCTTATGCTAGAAATACTAACCAAATCTCCCTCATGTTACATATGACGGTTTCTCTTGAATGAATAAGTTGAATAATGTAATCCGAGTGATAATTTCTCAAGAACAAAAACAAAAAAAAGCAAAAAATAGATGGAGGAAGTCATGGTTGGAAATACGAGTAGTGGCTTAGATCACAAGTCTGCTTATACAGGGCTCACCTGGTAATAAGCAAAAACAGCAAGATAACGTGAATATCCTTACCTGTCACGCTGCTAGATTATGTGGCATTAACACAGAGTAAGGTCTTTGAAGCGCACGAAATTACCTCCCCACATTCATTTTGAAAGCATTCATTGGGCTGAGGCTACATAGACGTCCCCAAACTCAGGCATTGGGATCGAACATGAAACTCCATAGCGGTGATGCGTACTTCTTAACCATATAGTAAAATAAATTACGAGTACATATTTATATATACATATATGTGCGTGTACATATGTGGTGAGAGATGGGCATGTGCGTATGTGTAGATATGCATATGTGTGTATATGTGTTATATATATATATATATATATATATATATATATAATCATACATTATACACATATATATATACACACACGCATATATATATATATTTACATATATATATACATTTACAATTTATATATATATATATATATATATATATATATATATATACCTGCATATGTATGCATAACGTCATGTATTCTACGTATGTACGTCTGTAAATATCTATATTTGCATGTGTATGTATATACGTAAATGTGTATTGATCTACATATGCACACACATATATACTACGTATGTATGATCCAGTATATGTATGTATATTTGTGAGCACATAGACGTGTGTCTACGTGTGTGTGTGTGTGTGTGTGTGCACGCATGTGTGTGTGCACGCATGTGTGTGTGTGATAGTGTATTTGTATATTTTTTTCAGCTTATACACGCTTATAGCCACGAAATCATACATTATCTAAATGCATTTATTTGAATATGGAGGTACATGCATTTGTCTTTATTTATATATTTTCAAAGTCCCAGGAGAAACATTTTAGAGCTCTCCTATAAATAACCTATAGTAACAAAATCAATCCAACCGGTTTTATTTTTAACTGCTGAATTCTTTTGTTTTTTAATCTAATAACGTCAACTCTAGCTTTGACCCCCTTCTGACATATGCTGTCTTACAAATCAAATCAGTATTATCTATAAGCATTTTTATATGAACCCTAAAATAGCGCGACTCATTGTATATACATGAATCTAAGGTGTCATAAGAAAATTTTCAACCAATATAAATTGTGACATCAATAAGACACACCTGCCGCATGAACCCCTACACACATTTAATTTTAACATCTTTTACATACACGCTAAACTGTGACCCAGCAATAACCAATTCCCCTATCAAACGAGAAAAATTATCTCAACTATTCGTTCCTCTCTATACACAGCCTACAAATAAACCTTTATCCTGCTTTTCTCTACCCTACTTCGTATATTACACTCTTTTCCATGCTGTCGACAAATTCAATTATGCCACATCTAATTTTGATACATATTATTCCAATCACCACAGAAGTACCCTGTCACAATAAATTAAAACATATATATATCGTTTCGCTCCAATTATATATTGCGTTTTTAACACAGCATGTCTATGTAAAGATATTTTTCTCAAACAAAAACAGCAGAATTATGCTTGTAAACGGTTTATATATATATATATATATATATATATATATATATATATATATATTACGTGCGTATATAGGTATTTATATTTGAACATTTTCAAACTTTCTGAAGCTGCCCGTGCGACACAAGCCCACATATCTTATCATGATTACAAATGTTGGTTCCTGTTCCATCAGCTGCCTTAAACTTTTTCTTTCTAAAAGTATTTTTAATCCAATAATTGCCTTCCATTATATATGTATATTCGTTTCAAATTTTGGCACAAACTCAGCAAGTTTGAGGGATGGGGTAAGTCGATTATATCATATCAACTCCAGTGCCTAACTGGCATTTATTTTATCGTCCCCGAAAGGATAAAAAGCAAAGTCGACCTCAGCGGACATTTAACTTAGAACTTAAAGACGGACGAAATGCAGCTAAGCATTTTGCCTGGCGTGGTCACGATTCTAACAGCTCACCGTCTTAAAATTTATAAATATCAATGTTTGTTTTTATGTCATGCTATAGACTAAGAACTTAACAATTGACTGAAGAATTATTCAATATTTTTAGCACAGTACGTATTTATCATAGTTTTACGAGAAGAGAGATGACGTCACTCCTCTTCTTATGACGTATTATACATGTATGTGAGTGTGTGTGTGTGTGTGTGTGCGCGCGCACAACGTATGCGCATGTTGTGCTATCAAAGGATCTTTGTATTTATTGTATACCATAGCATATATATCAATATATGAGCTTGTTTCTGCCATTACAATATTTCACGTGCCTGATATATAATACTGTTATATATATGCGTGTGCTTTTACTATTACAATGTGTATGTATTTCTGGCATACAGCAGCATGTATATCTTTATTTGCGGGTCTTTCACTTAACGGAATATCTTTGTATTTGTAGTACATAATGTTGTACATACTAATGTATGCGTGTGTATTGCTATTACAATGTGAGTTTATTTCTGTTATACAACAGTGCATATAGCATTATATGCGTGGGTTTCAGGCATCAACATATGCATCAGTATATGATATAACAATGAGTGTGTTTCTAGTGTCGCTGTATGCGTGTATTTCTGACACCACCATACGCGTGTGTGATTCTGGTTTCACTGCATTGGTGTGTACACCAACGTAAGAATGCGGCGGTGGCGGCGGCAGCTGCGCTATTATTTTAACTTATTAATTTCATCCGCAGCTTCATCACCGCCACCACCACCACCACCACCACCACCACATTATCTCTTTCACTCTCTCTCTCCCTCGCATCCTGCCCATCATCTACTCTCTTACACTTTCTCCGTTTTCTCCTCCCTTTGACGCTCTCCTTTCTCTTTCTCCCTTCTCTCCTCCTTCTCCTTCCCCACTCTCCCTTCTCTCGCTCTCTCTTTCTTTCTCTTTCCCACTCTCCCTCTGTCTCCCTCCCTCTGTCTCTCTCTCTCTCTCCCCCTCTCTCCATTTATTATATATTTTTTCCAGTTAGAGTTTCATCCCATTACAGTGTTTTCGGCATGAATTTAATTAGGCTTTGTTCTCAAAGGAATACCGCCTGACTTTATGGACATAATATTGACAATGCTTCGTTCGTAGAGAATAAATTGAATTTCAAAGAGCACTGTTAATTTCGGGTCGAATCTCTTACGTAACACACCGGCTAATATCACATTCTAACCAATGACAGAACGGACTCCAGTGATTTCTTAGCCAAGCTCTGCTAATTATTTTTGGGTTTTGTAAGAGCTGATTCTTTGTTATTTTTGTTACTTTTTGCCGTTGTATGTTCGTAGATTGGATGGGGAGAAGGAGTGGGTAAAATAAATTTAGAGAAACCTATTCCAGTTGCAATTATATGGACATCAAATAAGCTTGATTCAGTTCCTGACCTTTTATTGTGCGTTATTCCATGCGCTTATGTATGTATGTATGTATGTATGTATGTATGTATGTATGTATGTATGTATGTATGCATGCATGCACGTATGTATGTATGAGTGTATACATATTTGTATGAACATAGATATGTATATGTATGTGTTATATATTTATATATATACATACATACATACATATATACATACGTACGAACGTACATACTGCGTGGGTTTTATGGACACACACATATATATATATATATATATATATATATATATATATATATATATATATATACACATATATATATATATATGTAATTATATATATACGTATGTATATGTATGTACGTACGTACGTATGATATACGTGTGTGTAAATATATACATATATATATATAGGTATGTACGTATATATATATATATTGTGTGTTGCATATATTTTCATAGGTACATATACATATACTTGTGTATGTATATATAGATATACATGTGTCTGTTTATTCAGAGTTACGCATACTCACTCGTATTTATGAAGCATATATTTATGTATGCATAATATATGCGTAAGCGTTTACGCTTGTGTCGGTTTGCAATATATGTCAATCTGCTATTGTATGATTGTGCGCGTGTGTGTGTTTGAATATGTGCTGTTAAATGCGTGGGAAGTATATTTGCGTAATATTTTCTGGTTATTCATAAATTTGTATACATGTAAAGGTAGCATTCAGGTATATGCACATATAGGCATATATATTGCTATATAACTACACACACATACACATATATAGCAATATGCATGCGTATACTTAAACACATAAATGTATACATACACACGTAGTACGTAAGCACACACACACACACATATATATGTGTGTGTGAGAGCGTTTGTATAAGGATGTGTATTCTTACAGTTTAATGATTCGTTTATTTATTTAATCTGTTATTCTTTGTGTTCTACTTAACAAAGAAATAAAGCACCCATCGCTGATAGGAAGCAACTACGGGGAAGTCTTGCATATTATTAATCTTCAGAGAAGTATCTCAGAAACAAGGGTGTTTGCATATTATGTGTCTGTGTATGTATGTATATTTACGTATATATATATATATATATATATATATATATATATATATATCTGTTCCTGTGTGTGTCCATGTGTTTGGGTGTTTGTGTTTGTGTCTGTGAAAGTGTGTTTATTTATATGTGTGTGTATATATGTATACATTTATATGAATATATCTATTTTTGCATGCATATACTTGCTAAGTTTCTGGTGTGTTACCATGATGTCAGAAAGCTGATTTTGCGAAATATGTTAGATTCTATTTTGCGCCTTTTTATTGAAAATACAGTTCTTACCAGTTGTTTTATGGCCTCATTTAATTCCTTGTTTAACGATGTTCTCTTACCTCCTTTTTCCCCCTCTTGAAAATCTATATATAAACAAAATCTTTGATGAGAATCTTCTACAGACCTCTCCTGGTATCTTCAGGTATTTCCATTTTTCTTTTACTGCTTCCGGTGATTCCCATGACTCTGTTGTCATCCAATTCCATTATTGTGAATTTAAATTGAGTGCTTGAGTTATAGTGAATCTTTCATTAGCTAATTACACAACCATGGACGCTACCCCTATGGATGCACTGCAACTGTTCCCTTGATAGAGATTGGTGATCTAGGATTCCTCCGTTCAGCATCAATATAAGAAGCAACGTTGGTTCAGTTGATCTCTTCATCTACCTCTTCACAATCCGCCATGCTACAGCCTCATGACTTCGCCTTATCCATGACAGGGTGGAAGAACGAGTGCTATGCCTGGCCAAAGGGTACACTGTAACTATGTAGGGCACGGTTGTCACTCCGTGAGGAATTTTCTACATACTCACATACTCATTTCCATCACTCTTTTACTCTTTTACTTGCTTCAGTCATTTGACTGCGGCCATGCTGGAGCCCTGCCTTTATTCGAGCAAATCGACCCCAGGACTTATTCTTTGTAAGCCTAGTACTTATTGTATCGGTGTCTTTTGCCGAACCGCTATGTTACGGGACGCAGACACACCAGCATCGGTTGCCAAGCGATGCTGGGGGGACAAACACACACACACACACACACACACACACACACACACACACACACACACACACACATACATATACATATATATACGACGGGCTTCTCTCAGTTTCCGTCTACCAAATCCACCCACAAGGCTTTGGTCGGCCTGAGGCTATAGTAGAAGACACTTGCCCAAGGTGCCACGCAGTGGGACTGGACCCAGAACCATGTGGTTGGTAAGCAATCTACTTACCACACAACCAATCCTGCGCCTTAATATAACTGACAAGCATTTCGCTGACTTCAGATACTGAGTTTCATTAAAACTACACGAGTATCTGGAACAAGAATGGACCACAATAACAGTGAAGGACTTAAGATCATATTTATATAAAATAACGATTTTCTTTATATAGTATAATTGAGATTCACACTCTCCAGTATTTCATTCACATAGATATTGATCATAGCCCCCGATTAATTCTGTAAGTCACACAGCAGACTCAGATAAATATCTCAGAACTTGAGATATTACCTAGTAGTAATCATGTGTATCTTATATAGATATATTCACATACACATGCACGTGAGCGTACATGTATTTTCTCTCTAATGCTTGTGAGTATGTATCTTTGTGCATATGCAAACGCATACGTACACGCGCACACACACGGGGACACACACACACACGTATACATATATATAAAGATTATATATATATATATATATATATAT
>NC_068995.1:20086468-20088350 GCF_001194135.2 Octopus bimaculoides
TTATTTTTCTGTATATTGTTGTTGTTGTTGATATTATTATTATTATTATTGAGTGAGAGGGCAGTGCATGCCATCAAAGTGACACTGGGGTAAAATATACGAAGTCCATTATACCCATCATGATTACACGTCAGATAAGGGTACACCAGGCACATGCATCACAAGCATGTGTGCGCGACATGGTTATCTCATATCAAGATAAACAGCGCATGGCCTTGCAGGTGGGGGCCAGTTAGAATTTTCTTCAGGTCGAGTAGCTCATCCCGTTCAAAAGCTCTTTGAATAAGGGTTATTTCCAAATGTGAATTATCCAAACCCCAAAGAATTCCTCCTAACACATTTCAGTAGCTGTTAGGTTTCTCAATTCACTGATCTTCCAGTTTCTTGTGTTAAAGCTGTAATTTACGACTGCTATGGCTAGCGTGTTTGTACCTATTATCTTATTTTTAGCATTAAGTTCAATGTTTAATAATCGTCTAACTCTCCTGTAACATTCTCTTCTAATTTTCTCTTTCATTTCTGTGTGTTGTACTTTAGCTGTTTCGTCTATTCCTATGTATTTGTATGAGCGGTTGTATTCTAATTCTTTAATTTCTTTGTCTATGTCGAGTGCAGTGTCTTCAGTGCAGAATAATTTGCCTCTTCTCAGTGAAACTCCGGCACATTTGTTCATACCCATGTCCATTCCTATGTCATTGCTGCAACTCTGGAAATTTTGATAAGGTTTCTCTGTTTCATAGTGCTTTTAGCGAAAAGTTTTAGGTCATCCATGTACAGGAGATGGCTTATTTTTGGTCCATAGCACCTATAACCCATGTTGGTTTCGTTTAACAAGGTTGTTGGAGGAGAGGCTAAGAGAAAGGAAGAAAAGCAGGGTGACAGTGAGTCTCCTTGGAAAATCCCTCATCTTATGGGTACAGGGTAGGCTTTAATAACTTGTGAGTCATTTTTTTTTAATGTTATGCCGGTTTTCCAGTTTGCCACTGCATGTTTAATATATTTTAGTAATGGGGGCGCCACTTTATTTGTATGAAGAGATTCCAGTATCCATGAGTGTGGAATACAGTCGAATGCTTTTTGGTAATCAATCCTAGTCATGTTCAGGTTTATCTTTCTCCTCTCACAGTCATCTACAATATCTCGGTTTACCAGAAGCTGCTCTTTACAGCCATACATCCTTCTCCGACACCCTTTTTGTTTTTCTAGTAAAACATTAGTATTTTTGCAGGTGCTTTTGCTGGTTGTTGTTGTTGTTGTTGTTGTTATGTCTATATACCCTATATACCTACGTGGACCATTTTCATACTAGCTAACAACTTAATTCTATTCCTTCAGCATGAATGCAACATTCAAAATGCTGTCAAAATACTGCCTGGATTTACCTGGGATAATATCAAAGGGCCTATGCCTTCACGGAAGTACGGATCAAGTACGGAGCTGTGAACTTTATTCTCCTGTCTAAATTCTTCTATCTACTGTTTTACTGTTTATTCTTCTATCTACTATGTTATTCCTTATTAACTGTGAATTTTCCTGTCTAGATCTTTCGTACATACTCACCTTATCTCTGATGACGGAATACTCAGTGTACGGACAAGCTAGGAGGGTTGCAGTCTGGGGAGTTAGATGGCCAGATGTTAGGCGCGAATGCTACGCAGTACAGCATGTCGTTTCCAAATTTCTGGCAGACTGATTTGCGTCATGGTGCTGTTTTTCACACAAACAGTGCCCAACTGACCCTACTATACTGTGTAGTTGACAACAGCAAAATCAAACAATGCGCTTGCACAGAATTAAAAATATAAAATGGCGGTAATTTACCCATCGCACCATGTATATGTGTGTGTGTATATATATATACATGCATATATATATATATATA
>NC_068995.1:20089329-20089706 GCF_001194135.2 Octopus bimaculoides
TTTGTGTGAAAAACAGCACCATGACGCAAATCAGTCTGCCAGAAATTTGGAAACGACATGCTGTACTGCTTAGCATTCGCGCCTAACATCTGGCCATCTAACTCCCCAGACTGCAACCCTCCTGATTATTACGTGTGGGGCACAGTTGAGCGAGAGACCAACAAAACTCCATGTAACACAAAAGATGAACTGAAGGCAAGGATTATGGCAGCATTCACCAACTTAAACAAGGAAACCGTCCAGAAGAGCTGCAGCAAATTCTGAAGTCATTTGGAGGCCGTGGCTGAAGCCAATGGCGATTTTATTGAATAAATTTACTCCTTAGTATTGCAAGATATCTTTATGTAATTTTGGTAAACATATCTGTTAAAATGAGA
>NC_068995.1:20089716-20091365 GCF_001194135.2 Octopus bimaculoides
TATATATATATATATATATATATATATATATATATATATATATATGCTTACGCTTATACATTATTGTTGGTTTTTTGCACCTCAAAAGGTGTATATTTCAGCGTTCGTGCTAGTAAATATAAACACGTTGTTGACTCGTTATATTTCGCTTAATTTAATGAATATATCCTTGTCAGCTTTCTTCACACCATTTTGCATCTTTGTGAAAATCATTAGTCCCTGAAGTAATTAGCCTATTTTGATGAGTTTTCGTTAGTTCGGGTGGGAGTTATGAGACACGCTACTTTACGATTAACATCTTAGAGTCTCATGGTTTCCAGTTCAAATCCAGTTCCCTTAATTCAGATTTCCATTCACGAATATGAAGCATTTTGACTTAAAAGAGCTTTTAAAATATTATATTAGATTCAAAGAATTCTACTCTTTAAGGTAAATGATTTTAAATTTTGGCACAAGGCCAGCAATTTCGGTGGAGGGGCTAGGCTAAGTTGATTACCTCGACTCCAATACTCAACTATATCGACTCTGAAATGACGAAAGGCAAAGTCGACCTCGGTGGAATTTAAAATCATAACATGAAGACAGGCGAAATACCGCTAAGGATTTCGTTCGCCGTGCTAACGATTCACCGCCAATATTTAAGGTAATTAAAATTACTAAGTTATTTAAAATTATTATGCGCTGAGCATCTGCCGCGCATCTGTCCGGCATCTGTCGGGCATCTGCCATTTAAGATTATCTTTGGTATGCAGCTATTTTTGGAACTGAGAATTAATTCAATTAAGATCGTGCGTCATAATAATCGTGGGGCAGCGCACTAGATATATAAGAAGATAGCGAATGGTAATCCTTATATGCTAACACAGGCACACCTTAACTTACGTCAGTTCGAATTACGTCTTTGCCGGCTTTACGTAGATTTTATAATGAATTAAGATGAAGGACAAAGATCCTTCCCGACTCATATAGACTCACGGGGCCTGTTTTCCGGTTTCCGTGGCTTATATATTCCCCCTTGGACGGGACGCCGGTCCGTCGCAGCGTCAACCACTTTTGCTAGTTGAGTGAACTGGAGCGACATGAAATGAAGTGCCTTGTTCAAGAACACAACAATCATATATATATATATATATATACACACGCACATGCACACATATATGTGCATATGTATGAATATGTGCGTAAATGTCTATGTTCCATAATTATAAGTATTCACCGAATTTTGGTTGTAGAAAAGAATCTAACATTGGGGCATGTAAGCTCGCGACAGAAAATGAATGGGTATTTGTACGCGCGGGAATCGAACACATGCCTCTCTTATAAGTGTGCTGGCCGATTACATCAACTTACCCGCCAATATCTTTCTGTTATATCAAGGACTTATGATTTTCATAGTGTTGTGTCAACAAACAAGCACGTGTGTATTCTGCATTGAATTATGAAATATATTTTACAGTGCTTGGCACGTGCTCCTGACTCTTAAACTGAGTCGCAGGCGTGTGATCCTGTTATGGAGAGAAAGACTCGACACCAAAGTTGATTTTGAAGAGGGTTCTATTCAGAGGGCACAGAGTCTGAACGATTACTTCAACACAATCTATTCGATACCCAGCCGTGTCAAGCAACTGAACACTAGGCATGCACACACA
>NC_068995.1:20092760-20097056 GCF_001194135.2 Octopus bimaculoides
ATATATATATATATACATGCATATAAAATGTATATACGTACTTTCATACATATTTGCATACATACGTCAATATATCCATCTATAGCTGCATCCATATATACTTTCGCATATACATACATATGTACATACATGCATACATATACACATGCATAGTTAATATACGTTTGCATGGAAAATGTATAATTATATTATTATACATGTGGTTTTATCGCCATTTTCCAAAAGCAAACAAATAAATAAATAAATAAATAAATAAATAAATAAATAAAAAGGAAAAATCTCTCTAATTTCTAAATTATGCAGGGTTCTTATGCTACTAATTAACTTCAGATGTGAAGATATTTTTGAAATCCAGTTCGTTGCATTTCTGGGAAAAATTATGAAGCAACCTTGACAGGAATCAGATTTGATTAATCTATTCCAGCTATTCCTCGACGAGTGCTCCTGGAAGCTCTCAGCTTGTTGTTGTTGTTTTTGTGATGGTTGTTGTGATTGCTATTTTTCCCATTGACTTCGCGTCCACACCAATAGAATCGCTGAAAGATGGCTTGTGCATCCATTAACCAAATCCTGCTCACATATTACTACTGATGGAAAATTATTCAATTACCCAGGTTTATTTTAACTTCCCTGCCTGTTTTATTAACACCTAATAACGGCAACCAGCGCAAACAGTATTACTAATAATGTTGAAAATAAATGGTATTAAATGACGAATGTTACACGATATGGCTGCAACAATGAAGTGGATACAACTCGGCACTTTAATGGGTCGTTGGGTCACCCCTGAAAGCTTCCTTTTAATGTAGAGTATTATGTGTTATGTCATGTGTTGCGTTATATTTTTATACCGTGTAATGGCATGAATGTCATGCAGTCTATCATGTGATATGTCATGTGATGTGTCATCCGGTGTGTCATGTAGATCACCATGTACTTTGACATGTACTGCACTATGTAGTATGTTATATTGTGCGCGATGTAATATGATATGAGTGAGAGCGCGTGGTCTAGTGGTTAAGATGTCGCTCTTACGACCGAGAGGTCATGGTTCCAGTTGCTGGAATGAGTATTACGTTGTGTTCTTGAACAAAGCACTCCATCTCTCGCTGCTCTGCGGTCACTTCGACACCTGTCGTGTGGTACACTGCGCACCTGTATAAGCTATGTCGATTTTAACAGAGAGGCAGTAAGCTCATGTACAGCACAAACAACTGTTCACTATAAGCGAATCATTTGCGTAGGTTGTTCAGCGAAAATTTGCAGAACTGCCTCTCTCGGACTACGAGAGACTATCATCAGCGTGACATGTAGTGCTTCATGTAGCATATCATGCAGAGTAACATGGATTAGACCATGCCGTGTACCATATATTATGAAGGATGTAGTGCGCCATGTAGTGTCCCGTGTAGTGAGTTATGGGCCATGTTGGGTGTAACATGTAGTGTGTCGTATAATGTGACTATTTTGCGCTATGCAGTATGTTATATTGAGCATGGTGTAATATGACATGTAGCGTGACATATATCATACCATGTAGTGTTACGCTGTGTATGAATTAGTGTGACAAACTGTGTGTCATATAGTGCATCAAGTACAGTCAAATACAATGTAGTATGCCACATAGGGCATCGTGTGTATGAATTAATGTGATGTACAGTGTATCATATAGTGCATCATGTACTGTCACATGTAGACAATCCTGTAATATGCCAAACAGTGTATCATGTATTGTGTTATATTGTATATCATGTAGCATGCCACTTGGTGTACCATGTCGTGGTTCGTGAGTTTCAAACAGTGTGTTATGCATTGTGACATATAGTGTGACATGTATGTTATATTGTGAGTGATGGTGTGCTACATGTCGTGTGTCACGCAGCGTATCTTGTAGTCTGCTATACATTGTGTCACATAGAGCGTCATGTAATGTGCCATGTACTGAGTCAAGTTGCGGCTTTCCTGATGTGTCATCTAATACGTCATGTAATGCAACATGTAATTTTAAGGAGGGGTCATGTAGTAGGTTATGTGGTGTGTTATGTAGTGTTCCGTGTCCTTGTGTCAAGTAGTGAGTTTTGTGATGTGTCCTGCAATATGACATGTAATATAATATGTAGTTTTTCATCGAGGGTTATTATGTAGTAGGTCATGTAGATTTTCATGTAATACGTAATGTAATGAAAAATGTAGTGTGTCATGTAGCATGCAACATGAGAGGCCATGTGCATCATGTAGGAGTCACGTAATGTGTCATTTAATGTATCAGGTAAGGATCCATGCGGTGATTTACGTAGAGTTTCATGTAGCACAGCGGTTCTCAAACAAGGTCCATGTGGCCCCTGCAGGTCCATATAAAATTTTTAGGGTCACGCAAGCAAAATGGTAAATTGGGGATCCACAGTCGTATTTTAAGGGTCTGTGACGTATTTATTGCAACAAACAGTTCGGTTTCTTCCTCTAAGACATCTCAACGGTTCTAAAAGCAAACTTCGTTTGTTTGTTTACGTTTATCGTAATTTGAATTTAACGTATAATAGCGTCTCATAAAGCGAGATTTCTATACATCTCAAATTTGCAGAAAAGCTTGTGGTGGGGCAGTATTGCTTAATTGGTCGAGAGCACTGCGACGCGTAATCACGGAGGTGTGAGTTCGAGTCTCATAGCTGGCCGCCTACACTTTTTTTCTGCAAAATAGGAGTAGTTTATCCTGTTCAGGCTATATTATTAGCATTATCCTGCGTTTGAGAATTTAAAATCACTTCTTTAACTTTCTAAGACATCTCAACGTTTCTGAAAGCAAATTTCTTTACGTTCATCGTAATTTGAATTTAATACTTCAACACATTTCTAGCTATGGAAACATGTTCTCTCAGTGAGAGTTACTGGAAGTCTACACAAGTGAACGGGGGAAAAGACAAAATAGAATTTTTGAAAGAAGCATCTATAAAACTAATTTTTAAACACTAAATGGCTCTGGGGTCTACCAGAATAAATTAGTAATCAAAGGGGTCCATAGATAAAAATATGGCTGAACCTCTGACGTAGCACTTCATGTTAGGAGCGCCAAATCAAATGTCCATATAGCGTCATGCAATGTCATGTCGCACATATTCTGTCAAATGTTGGATCATGTAGTATGTTATTCAGAGGCCGTGTAGTAGTTCATGTGCTTGTTCATGTATAAGATCATGTAATATGACATGCAGTGTGTCTTGAGGTGACCTCATTCTATCTGAGAGCTGGCTCCTCAAACGTGTTCGTGGGTTACTCGTGTTTTTATTTTGTATTAAATAGCTACCGTGGTGTTTTTTATATATATTATTGCGTTATCGCTTCGTTTGTTACAGGCACATGTAAAATACTTGTACATTCTTACCATTCACATAATACGCCTTGTATTATATATACGGACACTCGTGGCAAATGGAAAGATACTTCTCCTCCTCTTCTTTTGCCTCTTCTTTTTTTTCTTCTTCTTCTTCTCCTTCTTTTTCTCCTTCTTCTTCTCCTTGTTCTTGTTCTTGTTCTTGTTCTTGTTCTTCTTCTTCTTCTTCTTCTTCTTCTTCTTCTTCTTCTTCTTCTTCTTCTTCTTCTTCTTCTTTATCTTCTTCTTTTTCTTCTTCTTCTTCTTCTTCTTCTTCTTCTTATTATTATTATTATTATTATTATTATTATTATTATTATTAAAATGATTATTATTATTATTATTATTATTATTATTATTATTAAAATTATTAAAATTATTATTATTATTATTATTAAAATTATTATTATTATTATCATCATTATTATTATTATTATTATTATTATTATTATTATTATTATTATTATTATTATCATTGTGGTTGCTATTGTTGTTGTTTTGTGGTTGTTGTTGTTTTAAGGTTTGATGTTTCGATTCACGTTAGATTACCTATTCAGCACAAGAGTGGAGATATATATATATTTCCTTGTTGATATGGAAGTCGTAAAGTTTGCTGTTTGTGTATCGATGATACTGCTATCAGCCTGAACTGCGTGGAAAATAAAAACAAAAACAAAAGAATTTTAACCGCTTCGCTCAAATCACAACACCAAAAGTAGTCGTAGTAATAGAAGTTGCAGCAGTAGTAGTAGTAGTAGTAGCAGCAGCAGCAGCAAATAACAAAAGCTGCTTTACAAAAGGCGTAAACAATAATAAAAGCAACGACCACATCAAGAACAAAGAAAAAATAGTAATAAGATAACAGTATAGCACTAACAATATAAGATCCTCCACGAAGTGTGTAGTAAGACGATGTTGAAGTTATATAT
>NC_068995.1:20097332-20100367 GCF_001194135.2 Octopus bimaculoides
ATATATATATATATATATATATATATATACATATACATATACATATACATATATATATGGAAGCATATGTGTGTATGTATATGCATGGTGTGTATGGATATATATTTCTGTGTCTATGTGTTTATATGTTTGCATGTTTCTCTTCGTGTTTCTATGTGTAAAAATATGTAAAGTTTTAACTTTCTGGCCAGATGAAAGGCTGTCCACTTAAGCTTATCATTCAGTAAACAGAAGAGCCATGTCTTCTGATAAATTGCCAAGCAAGGCTCAAGATTTCTTCGTTATATTACGATGATGATTTGTCGGAGCTATCTATTGGATAGTTTAGTTCCAAGAGATATTATAGCGTTACAGAGACAATTCGATCAGACTTATGTCCGGTTGGTTAACCAAACTGTTCTTTGTACCTATAGCTAGTTTGTCATTCATACTCGTAAATTAGCAACCGGATCGATAGCTGACAATTGAAAGTGCTATCTGCACGTTATCCTCAGAACGCACAAACGTATAGACCCAACAGTAGGAGTCTGATAATGTCAAATGCGTCTGGTCAGGGACATTTGTTTGGGAACTTTTAGATTTACATGCAAACAGTGATGCATAAAGAAATAGGAACAGTATAGGATGTATGTGTGAGTGTGTGTGTGTTTGAGAAAGAGAGAAAGTGAAAGAGAGAGAGGGTGGAAGCGTGAGTGAGCGAAAGAGTGAGTGAGTGAATGAGCGAGCGCGTAAAGACAAGGAGCGTTGTGAAATAAAGGAGCAAATGATAAGAGGAGGAAAATGAATGGGAGGTGAGATGTCACGAGAGAGAGAGACAGACAGACAGACAGAGAGAGGGGGGAAAGAGGAGAGGAGAAGCAAACAAGAAAGAGAAATGCAGAAAGGAGAGGATAGAGAAAAATGTCAACGAGACAAAAAAAGTCAACGAGAGAAAATGCAACAACAGGAAAAGATTATGAAAACATAGACACGTGGGAAGAGAGAGAGAAAGAGGGGGGAGAGAGGGAGAGGGAGAGAAGGAAAGAGAGAGAGAGAGAGAGAGAGAGAGAGAGAGAGAGAGAGAGAGAGAGAGAGAGAGAGAGGGAGAAGTAAAATTGAAATATATAAGAGTTCTATGTACATGTAAAATCAGAGAATAAGAAGCGGTTAGAGAAATAAACTTTAGAATGATAGAGAATATACAGAACGAATGCATATGATATTGCGTGGTTCTATCTTCACATATCACACGCACATACATATAAATACATACCTGGCCTCATGCACACACATACACACACCTGTACACACGTACACGCCACACACATGCATAAACACACGAAGTAAACACGCAAACATTATTTCATAAATGCACACACAAACACACAAACACACACGCCCCTATACGCACATACGCGCTCACACACAATAGTCTTGCATACACATGTGCTTGCAAATACACACACACACACACATATGCTTTCAGGTACACACATGTGCTTGAACATACACACACACACATACACACATACACACACAAATGCCAGGTCAGTGTTGTCTCTCTTACCACCCACGCCAATTTCTTCCTCTTCCGTTTAATTCGGACATGATTGTTTTTTACTCTCCATTTCCACCCCACCTTATCTAACCTTCCCGTAGAAAAGAATATACTCAAAACTTTACGACTTCTAATTTTCCTGAGCATAAACCTAATACATCCTGCTTGCTGTTCTTTTACCTCGTCTTTGTTTCATTTATTACTTTTGGACCATATATGAGTCTGTGTGAGAGTGTGTGTTTGTGTAAATACACATTTATTATATGAATACTGATTTCAAATTTTGGCACATGGCCTGCAATTTCAGGGAGGAGGTAAACAGATTAGTTTATCGGCTCCGAAAAGTAAAGCGGATCTCGGCGGAATTCGAAATCAGAACGTAAAGACGCCGAAATACCACTAAGAATTTTGACCGACGTGCTACCGAGTCTGCCAGTGTACCGCCTTTTAATATTGGTTTCAAATTTTGGCAGAAGGCCAGCAATTTCAAGGATAGAGTGAATCAATAATTACATCGACTCCAGTGTTCAACTGGTACTTATTTTATCGACCGCGAAAGGATGAATGGCAAAGTCGACCTCGGCGGAATTTGAACTCGGAATATAAAGACAGACGAAATGCTGCCAAGCATTTTACCTGGCGTGCTAACGACTCTGCCAAGCTCGCCGCTTTCGTATTATATAAATATTATTACATGTGTACATGCCTTTGTGTGTGTGCATGTACATAAAAAAAATTACGTAGTACCGCATAGAGCGTAAGAACGTATTAATTTATCTTATTGAAGAGAATATACGTTTGGAGTATATGCATGCGTGTGTGCTAATACACTCACGTATTATATAAATATGAATTACATGTGTATATGTCTTGTGAATGTGCGCGTAGGTTTGTATGAGTCTGTGTTCGTACATCAATAAAAATTACGTAACACAACGTACAACGTAAGAACGAATTAATTTATATTATAGAAGAGAATATATCTTTGGCGTTACTATAAAACAATATTGGAGGTTACAACTCAAAAGCTACAAATGCTTCCATACCAACAGAATTATCATTATTTCTACTAGGCTGTGTCTATTTGTGATTGACAACTATCTCTTATTTCCAAATGCGTCACCGCAGATGATCATTCTAAATATTGTCTGATATAAAACCATTCTCACTGATGTGACCAGCATGGCTCCTAGCAAATTGAAGCCGATGAAACCCAAATCTGTGGAAACCCGGGTAATTAGCTTGTTAGACTATGATGATATAGTCTTGAAGTTATAGCACCAAAATTGTTTTATAGCGAAACTTCCAAATAACAGCGATCGTCATCAGTTGATTAAAAGAGAAAACTCTACGCTGAATATTGCGTCTCTTTTTCAGCTAATGTACGTTTGCGGTTGATAGTAAAAAAAAAACACTTACATATATGTACAAACACATGCACGCACGTATATATACATACACACACGCACATATATATATATATATATATATATATATA
>NC_068995.1:20100592-20103629 GCF_001194135.2 Octopus bimaculoides
ATATATATATATATATATATATATATATATATATACATATATATAATTCACCATGATAGATCGCTGACCACTACACATAAATATATATATTTTCACTCCTTGTTTCTTTCTGTGTTCCTTTCTGCTGAAGAGCGTAGGCTCGAAACGTTAAAGACTTTCTCTATTCCCGAGCGTTATACTAATACATACATTTGTTGTTTACACCACCTGTCTTCGTCTGTTGTTTATTTTTTTGTGAATTCTCCCATATATACATGTATATATATATATATTTAAAATTATTTAAAATTATTTAAAATTATAATACAGGGTATCTAAGAGATACCACCACGCTGAAAAATAGCAGTCAAATTCTGACTCTAAGACCACAATAAATGTCCACATAGCATGAGTAGCGAAGACGAAGACCAAATAAACCAGTAAAAATAACAAGATAATTCCAAATCCTGGATTTCTGGATTTCTACCTTTCAGGTAGTAAAAGTTGAATATTATATGTTGGACATGAAAGCACATCTTCCATAAACACAACAAACGTTCTACTACTAGACAACCTTCGACTCTTTCTGCCCAGTTTTTTAACCTAATATTTATAATCTATTCTTTATAGTTTCATCTACTTCGAGGCACACCGTTCCGAAAAAGATATATAGGGGTGTGTTGCGTATAGACACGGGCTTACTAGTTGTATTTCTTGTAATATAAGGCAAGGTGTGACTTACGCAACAGTACACGAGAGAACTCAATTGGAAGAAGAACAGTTTAACTCTACTTGCTTCGGACGATCCATTAAGGCACAAGCAAAGCTGTAGCTGTCACCTTGCCTACAAGCACAATATAGTTGTCACCCTGCCTACAAGAAAATTCATAGCTGTCACTTTGCCTACTAGCAAAACCGTATTTGTTACCTTACTTACCCTCAAAACTTACCTGTCAAGTGTCTTGGTACGATTTTGTGAGATCATAGGTTCCCACCCGGTCCTCGAAAACTGAGCCATTTCGCCAAGCGCCTTGATCCATCAGCTCCACCTTTAGTTTGTGCAAAGGATCCAGTCCTATGTTCTCCTTTAGGATGTCGACAAATGTTCGATGACGTCTCCCACACTTGCCGGTGTCATGCTGTGAGTACCGGAGCACAAATTTTGATACTTCTTCTTGGTGCCACGCGTTAGAAAATCCACATAATATGGAAGTTAAGATTGTCAAGTGGAACAAAAATCAGTCTGTTCCCTTCTACTATTGAGTCTGTGCTCTTGCATGACAGCGAACGTTAGTCACAAGTAAATCCCCCCAAAAGTAAAGAGTTTAAATGGCTGCTACACAAGGATGCAACGAATGACCTCGGATGCGAAATGGCAACTTTGCATGACAAATGAACATCTCTATGCAAGCCTTCAAAAGTGAACTAGAAGATCAAAGAATGACATCTCCGGGTATCAGGTCATTACATGCGGCACCAAGTCATTGAATGCGGCATCCAGGTCATTGCATGTGTCACTATCTGTTTTTGTTTTCATTCTGCAACGAAAAGATAGGCTTGGCTGTTTGGTAAGAGGCTTGCTTCCCAACCACATGGTTTCGGGTTCAATTCCACTGCGTGGAATCTTGAGCGAGTGTATTCTTCTGTAACTTCAACCCGACCAAAGCCTTGTGAATGGATTTAGTAGAGGGAAACTGAAAGAAACCAGTGTGTATGTGCCTTTGTGTCTGTGTTTGTCCAGCCGGTGTTGGTGTTTTTATGACCCCGTAACTCAGCAGTTCGGCAACAGAGGCCAATAGAATAAGTACGAAGCTAAAAAAAAAGTCTTGGGGTCGATTTGTTCGACTAAAATCCTTCAAGGTGGTGGTGCCACATGGCCGCACTCTAATGACTGAAACAGGTATCCGTTAACTAAGAGATTTTTCTGTTTCACATTTAGACAATCACTACTCAGAGGAGTTATGCGCCATTTTGTTTCATTCGACCTGAAGTGCATTCTGAAATTTTTAATAATAAAAGTTAGGAATGGACAAAATATTTCGTAACAGTTTACGATTTGTTTCAGCCATGTAATAATGCAATTCATTCTTAATTTCTCGAAATTATCTCCCTTATCTTTGTTAGCTACTGACAATTACCGATAGGCTACTGTTGCTTTCTCTAATTAAAAGACAAATTTTCATTAATTGGGAATCTTATAGCACTCATAACTTAGTACAGCGATTTTTGCTTCATGTATCTGTACGCGCATGTGTGTGTGTGAGTGAGACTCTGTGTGTGTGTGAGTGTGTGTGTGTGTGAATATATTTGATTTTTGCTTTGTAATTTATGCCCCCTAGAGAGATAGATATATATGTGTATATGTGTATACATAGATATATGCATGCATACATACAGACAGATATATATATATATATATATATATATATATATATATATATATATATATATATAGATATATACATACATACATATATACATACATGCACACAAACACACACACACACACACACACACACACACACACACACACACACACACACACACACACACACACATATATATATATATATATGTATATATATTTATGTACATACATATAGATATATAATTAGTTGGGAGGACAGACTCATATACGCGCAAAAAACATGTCTACATATATGTATATATATACCCATAGTTATAGATAGAGAGAGATTAAATGAGAAGGTCTGGGAAATAGAGGAGGTGATAGATGAAAAGAAAATAACGTAAGTAACATGTTAGGAATTTGTAAAATGAATACAGTGAGGTATTTCTTGTGTGTATCTGTATGCAATAATGAAATGGAAGAAGTGGGAGCAACCGGAGGAAATTAATGATCAAGTATGATACAAAAATATTTATAGGGTACTGTACTACACAGACTGAGGGGAATAATGTTGATGTATGCCTTTTGGAACATTTGGGGTTGTATATTTACTTTTGGCTGGTAATTTATGCCCGCTAGAGAGATAAGTACATACATACATACATACATATATATATATATATATATATATATATATATATATATATA
>NC_068995.1:20104947-20110151 GCF_001194135.2 Octopus bimaculoides
TATATATATCTTCCTCTCTTTCTCGCACTCTCCCAAATATGCGCATACATGCTCACATATATACAAAATTACATACACATAAAATATAATAGCTCTCTAGTAGAGAGAGCGCGAAATACGAGGGAATATCTATACTTCAGCAGCGTTTAAGACATTGTGTACAGCAAGAGAAATCTTTATGATATCTGCAGTCCTCTTTCAGAGAAGATACTCTTCTCCTTTTGACCAATTTCGGAATGAATGAAATCCTCTTTAGGTATTTTCACGTCACAAAAGCCTATGGACAGAATGAATTCCTGGGCTGCTAGCGCAATTACACCTGATTTCCATTTATAATTAATTTTGACCATTCTCGGAACTGTAGTTTACTCATTGTTTTATGAACATTTATGATGCCGAAATATCAGCTGTTGACTATGTTTCTATTAACCTTATCTTATCCTTCTAAATTCTTCACAGTAACAGATAATTGAAAGACATACTTTTCAGTTATAAATTATTCACTGAGCCATTGATTGGATACCAGCTGGTTGGATGAGAGGATAGAAATATGAAAACAAAGTGAATCGACGCAATTACAGTATTGACCGAGAGAGGAAAGGAGTGATAAAATAGAAAAAGAGAAAGAAAACTGACTGCTATTTACACAATAATAGCGTTGAGATTCGCGACCGAGGTAATAGGGGAAATGTTAACAGCATTTGTGTGAGAGATTTATATAAGAAAACTTCATAACTGTTGAAATTACACATGCAGAAAATTTTCATTACTCTAGAACAAAGATTCTCAAACATTTTGGGCCACTGCCCCCCCCCCCTCATGGCCACATAATAGCCTCAGTGCCCCACCCCTATTTTTATGTATCAATAAATATTCTATATTTTACTAATTTATGTATACCATGAATTATTCGATATGTAATATAATATCATATAATTTGTATACAATACTATAAAAACATAATAAATTCATAGCGTCCCCCAATCCATTGCCTTCCTCCCAACGCCTCCTTTTTCTCTAAAGACCCCACCCTATCGTTCCCTTTGGTACTAGCGCCCACCTGGACTGTCTCAGCGCCCACCGGAGGGCGGTAGCGCCCACTCTGAGAACCTATGTTCTAGAATTTTCTGAATGAATACTTGTTTGGAAATTTTTTTTATCTCGCAAAAGCATACAGATAGAAAAGGTCGTGGGTGAACTGCAGAAGCATACCCTATATTCTAACTATTATAACTGTTTTTTATTTGTTATTTTCAAGCTTGGAATATGGCATTTGTGGTGCCGAAATATCAGTCGATGACTATTTATGTTTACGTAAATGGCATATCGCAATGCAATAGCGCTATTTTTATTCTAAGATATGCATACACATATCGTGTGCGTGTGTGTGTACGTGAGTTTGTTCAGCCGTTTTCACAGCATTATAGGACCCTCGCGCTTAAAAGTGCGGGAACGAAATTTATTTAAAGGGTGCGAACCTAGATCTAACCCCGGATGTTTAAAGCGTTTTCATTGCCTCCAAAGCTTTTAGGGGATGCGATTGCCCCCCCCTTCCCCTTCACCCGAGCCAATGTCCACACACAGTATTCTACTGAGGTCTTTACGTACACAACCATAATATACATAAGTTAGGCTAGTAGACTCGTGAAACCCTAGAAAATAGCCCAAAATTCCCATGTTGTAAGACAGGCCTTATATATACACATTCTTGAATACACATATGCATATACACATATACATACATTACTACATAAATGTGTGTATGAGAGTGTGTGAGTGTGAATGAGGACATGTTTGCTAAAGCCATATGCCCTATATGTATAAATGAGTGGGTGTTAATTGCATGCAGGTGTTGTGATAAATAAGAAAAGCACAGGGGAAATAACATAAAAGAAAAGCACTTTTACTTTTTTAGTGAAAATACTTTCCTTGATAAAATTATTCAGATTTAAAGTTTAGCTAAGCGACATTTGACCTAAAATGTCTCTACTTTTTATACGATTAATCAATCTTCCAGTCTTGCTATTTTATATATATATATATATGTACGTTTTATTTATTTGCTCTTAAGATTAGTCTGTTTGCTTAAATTGAGCGACGTTTTCCGGGAGCTATTCATTTATTTTGGTGCAGTTGAACAGCTCCAAGCATTTCGTATCCTCTGTATGTTAATCACGTTGTTACCTCCCTTATAAAAAAACCCCAGTCAAACTCTGGTCAACAAAGATAAGAAAAATAGAAAAAGACAAAACAAATAATAGATATAAATAAATGACAAGAAAATAATTGTGGGGATTAGTAAATGAACATCTATTTTATTTTTGTATGTTCTTTTACAGAATTAACTTGATAAATAAAGCATAACATCAAATTAAACGATAAACATACATGAATAAATATTTATCTTGCCCAATATTTATCTTATTCTATCGTTTCAATATCATCATTATTATTATTATTATTATTATTATTATTATTATCATTATTAAGTTAGTTTTTATCTTTTGGTGTTGGCGGTAGGGGAAATGGATTTCGTTTCCGTGAAAAGTATTGTAGGTCAGTCTGGGCATCATTAGCCAGTTGTATCTATATACCACCCGTATAGGATGTTTACATCAGATTTCACTCAGTTTGCCCTTGCTTCTTCCCCTTTATCTCATAAATGTGTGTGTGTGTGTGTGTGTGTGTGTGTG
The DNA here is from genome assembly GCF_001194135.2 of Octopus bimaculoides. NCBI lineage: Eukaryota > Metazoa > Mollusca > Cephalopoda > Octopoda > Octopodidae > Octopus > Octopus bimaculoides. The sequence continues at coordinate 20,107,641 of NC_068995.1, forward strand.
TTGGCTGGTTTGTGATGTTTGACGTCTTTCATTTGCAATGTCTTTCTTTTGTTGCGTTTAACACAAACAGCCCTACACTTTCAGAAGTTAGAAGGAGGCTAATTGTTATATGGATGCTGTAAAAATACAGAGTACATTCGAGTTCGGCCTAATTTGAAATCACAACGTAAAAGGATCTAATTAAAGCCGCAAAGCATTCTGTTAAGAGCGTTCTGAATTTCCTACACTAAACTTCTTAATAAGAATTTTTCCCCCGTTTCTACTCTAAGCACAAGGCACAAAATTTCAGGTGAGGTGTTAGTCGATTATATTACCCCAGTGTTTAACAGGTACTTTCTTTATCGACCCCGAAAAGTTGAACAGCAAAGGAAATGGCAAAAACTACTTCGGCGGAATTTGAACCTAAGACGTAAAAGGCCATAAGAAATGTTGCTAAAGATGCTGTCCGATGCGCTAATCATTCTGCCAGCCCATTGCTTTCTTACTAAAAATATTGGTTTCAAATTTTGGCAAAAGGTCGGCAATTTCAGGAAGGTGGGTAAATCGGTTACATCGACCCCAATGCTTAACTGGTACTTATTTTATCGACCCTGAAAGGATGGAAAGCAATGTTGACCTCGTCGGAATTTTAAATCAGAACGTAAGGACGGATGAAATGCCGCTAAGCATTTGGCTCGACGTGCTGATTCTTAAGAATATTGAGTCCTAACATGGTCGCATAATTTTGAGGAAGGTTTTTTGATTCTTTAAGCCACAAAGCATCTCCTACAAACACTGTCCGACCCACATAGTTCCTGGTTGATATTATGATTCAAGATTTCTAACGTAGACACAAGTAAATCACTATTGGGAGTACGAGCAATCGATTCAATCACTTCTTGATTGTAGAAATATTGGATTAATAAGGCGAAATCTCACCATCTAACATTGTTTCACCTGAAATTATTTTAATGCTATCACGCTTCTCTTATACACGTGAATCCGAGAATTACTTTCAGTGCCTTTGTCAATGGAATACTCGGCCACTTCAACACTGGATTCAGTTACTCGAATAACCGAAAGCTTATCTATAGATATGTACTTTTATGGATGCATCATGGGCTCGCGAGTTCAGTCCTACCGTGTAACATTTTGGACAAGTCTTTTACCTTAGTTTTAGGTTGACAAAAGCCTTTTTGTGAAATTTGGTAGATGGAAATTCTTCAGAAGCAAATCGGATGAACTGAATCCAGCATGGTCAGAAAGTATATCACGCTGATTCAGTTTGAGTATCATGCTAAAGCTACAAATTTCTGTCGAATCTTCAACCACTTTTGCATTAATTTATTCAATGAGTAGTTAAGTCGATTGACCATACAACTTGAATACACATGTTTGAAACCGCCAAAGATTTCTTTACATTAAGTATTCAAAACGATGCCTGTTACAGTCTGGTAGTTCCACTGAACATGATAAGGAAGGGAGCTCATTCTTGTCGTATCAATTCAGATTGCCTTGCCATAATCTCTTTATTTCAGATGATGCTAGATATGAAGCTTTGCTTTAAAGCTTAAGAATTTTGGCAATAGAGATGCGTTGAATAGTGGCTTGAATACAAATGAGAGCGTTAGTTCTTTAGTTGTGTGGTTCTCAAACTAAACCCTAGCACAGATAACAACCTTTCAACACTTCCTAAAATCTTATATCTAACATCTGACACCTATCTAATTCTATCAGACGGATTGTTGTCCCAACACCTCCTCCACCATTCTTTTTTTTTTTTTCTTCGTGCTTTGGGCCAATCTTTGATTCTCACTTTGTGTCAACGGAACAAATATACGTTTTATCTATTTATTTATTTATTTATTTATCATTTCCTTTTTTGTCTTGCTTTGTTCTGTTTAACCGTCTGCTGTTTACTGAGGGTCTTTAGTTTGTTTCCCCAGAAGTTTCCATTTGTTTAATCACCAAACTTGATTTCCTATTGCCCCCTCCCCCACCTCTTGAACATAATTGATATTCATGTACATCATATCTTTCTTAGATGATCCTTTGTTAAAGATAAAACCATTCCATAATATTGCACTTTGAAGGTTGATAGCCTTAGACAGCATTTTATAACACATCTGATGTCTTCATGCAATATTTAGCTCTCATCTAATGGAGTACTTTTGTAATTTTACAGCCTAAAGGCAGAAATATATGCCTCACTAAAGTGACAAAGGATAATAATTAGCACCAGAATTGCTAGAAATAAGAGTCAAAACAACTCAATAGCCACGGAAAGCACTATCTTAATGACTGACAAGGGAGGCAAGATAGCAGCGGAAATAGCCAGATCATCGAAGATTTCGCATTTTAATCTCATCAGTGGCTCTCACTTCACCGAGGGTTAAACTCAGTATATGTATAATGTGTTGAGGCGTGTGCGTTGGACGCATATATACATGTGTGCGTGTGTGTGTGTATATGTATATGTATATATATATATATATATATATATGTATGTATGTATGTATGTATGTATGTATG
>NC_068995.1:20110207-20111149 GCF_001194135.2 Octopus bimaculoides
TATATATATATATATATGTATGTATGTATGTATGTATGTATGTATACATATATACATATATATATATGTGTGTGTATGCATGTATATATATATATATATATATATATGTATGTATGTATGTATGTATGTATGTATGTATGTATGTATGTATGTATGCGCTATGTGTACATGTATGTATGCGCCCAATACACATGCCTGAATAATTTATACATATACTGAACACATTTGTATAGTTTATTCTTTTCTTTTTCTTCTTTCACCACCTGAAAAAATGTTGAAACCTCTAGACGTATTTGTATCTTAAGAAAGAGCTTCAGAAATCAAAAGCGTTTTGCGTTCTTTTCATCCCATTTGTACATTGATTGATTCAAAATGGTGTACAAAGTGTTGTCGTCTTATGTTTGTGCGGTAGTACTGAACAGCAGCCAAGATATACATGTCTAAATCTCATATTAATATTAAACAATTCTGTATCATTCCTTTTGCCAGTTCAAAAATGTCAATATCTCTAGCTGTATTTTTATCTCAACAAAGACCTTTACAAGTCAGAAACGACTTTTCGCTCCTTTCACTTGGTTTGTATATTGAATCATTCAAAACAGCTGACAAGCAATCGCCTTTTTCTTGCGAGCTAATATGGCGGAGGCTGACGAAGAATGTCGCGATTTCGGATTGCAGAAATTTGTCCAAGCGCTGAAGATGAGTATTTAGAATAAGCTTGCTTGATGAGAATCTACTGTGTTTTTAAACACTATTCCCTATTTATGATTCAGACAAATGAAGTAGTTCTAAATATGTTAACTTACTATTAGCTGTTTGTTGAGCTCTTTGTGGCAATGAATCTGCAGTTAGATCAGTCGGAATATGTAATGTTTAACACGTGACGTTATCTCTCTCTCTCTCTCTCTCTCTCTCTCTCTCTCTCTCTCTCTCTCTCTCTCT
>NC_068995.1:20111336-20113836 GCF_001194135.2 Octopus bimaculoides
ATATATATATATATATATATATATATATATATACATACATTTATACATACATATACACACACACACGCACACATATATTTGCTGGCAAAGCATACATCTATGACATATGCATACCACACAGATCTATATACGTTTGTGTATGCCCAATCACATAGGCATATATACACTCACGCATGCACATATTTGTACACATTATCTACACACGTACGCGCGCGCATGCGCATACATGGACACGCACATATCTTATAATAGATACCAGGTAACCATGGAAATAAGTTTACGCCACCTCTTGATCATTTTTATCGTTGTTTTTTCTTTTATCATTCCTTTTGATTTTTTTCTTCTTTAATTATCTCCACTCCTTATTTTTTTTCACTGATTAAAGAACTGAATTTCAAGAATCCAATCGTATATCGATCATAAATTCTCTTGGGTCATTTCCCACCTTTACTTTAATTTCATTCTTTCTCTCGTAATTAATTAGCTATTTGACCCACCACCACCACCACCACCACCATCAGCACTACTATCAACACTACTTCCTCTCTCTTAGTCTTGTCTCTATTTCTTATCCTTTCTATTATCTTCTTTTTCTTTGCTCTTTCCCTCTACTCATTCTTCTCTCATTATTCCATTCTAATTTTTTGCCAACTTGTTTTCCCCTTATACTCACCCACTGACAAATCTTTAACTACCTTCTGTCTTTTACTGAGGATATCGATCTCACACCAAATGACCATATGTGTAGCTATTGTGCTGGCTGAGAACACTGCCCACTACAGCTGGGGTAAACAACCATATTTATAGCTGCAGGGACACTGTCCTGCATCATCATTGTATATGCAAGTTGACCATCAAGAAGACAAAACATACTCTTGTGCGTCTCACAGTTCGTAAAGTCTCGATACATGCATTGCAATTGGTCTATCTATTCCTTTCCATCTTGGATATCTAGGTCCTTTTTACAAATCTTATATGTGGTTATTATAGATCAGTAAGCCAATAAAACCATCGAATTTCCCTACGCATTTTATTTCCAATTCCTATCTACATATATCTCTCTAGTAAAACCAGTCCCAAACTCACTCTCTTCTCAGAATAACACGCCCTACCACCTAACCACATTATACTTATATTCACCAATTCACTTTTACTCAAGACAGCCCAAACCCCTGTTAGTGTTCCCTCCATCATTCTAGTACTTTTTTTTATGTATATATTTGCATATTTTATTTTAGTAGTGCATTTTTTTCTTGTTTTCTTACCTCTGTTGCTTTTGCTGTTCTTGTTGCTTTAGTGTCATGGTGATAAAACGTGAACCGAAACTCAAGAGAAAAAAATAGCATTCGTTTAGAAAGAGCTCCACATAGCTTAACACGAAATAGTTATTCCTCTCTCCGACAACAAACACACTCCATGATTTTGTGTTATAAACATTGACTTTTGACACGACCCAGACAAAACAATAATCTTCAAGGTTCATAAATATTATCAAATATCAGACGCAGTTTGTTGCTTTTAAGCTTTAAGTTCAATTCCATCAATTCACGTTATTATTATTCTATTTAAATATCAGCTAACTTAATACCGCTGCTATCGATAAAACATGTCCAGTAACATAGTGTTATCATATATATATACACGTATACATATATGTGTATGTGTGTATACATATATAAACGTAAGTATATAATAAAATATGATATAAAGCATAATATTATATATGTCCATGGATACATACGTAAGCGAACAATTTCGTTATAAGAACAACATACTTGAACGAAAACCCATCAATTGCATGTTTGTAATAAATCCACTAGCGACGTATTGCAGTATTAACAGTAATTCCATCAAGATTGTTAGAAACGTCTTCCTTGGATCAACTCGAGTCATTTTGGAAAAGATTTAGAATGTAAAACAACGACATAACCGTAGTGAGTTCAGTGTAAAATTCTCACCAAAAATTATATCAAGTGTGAAACCATCCTAGCGGTTGTTGCAAAACTACCGAATAGAAAAATCATCTGAGGGAGCCCTAAGAGTTGGTTATTGGTATAGAAAGGTCACCTTTTAAAAGACATCTCCAGTTATCGTATTCAAAATAGCAATGAAGGCCGAGATTGATGTGCCAGATGAGTTGGTAGTTGCACATAGCTAAAAACCAGGAGACGGAAATGGCTAAAAATTATTGGACCATAGGTTGCATTTCTCCGGGATTACTATCAAATACACATTGCGGTAATAGAAAAGCAGGCAGGAAAAGAAAAAAAGAAGGAGTCTGAGGCTGTGCCAAACATCTCATGAACAAAACTGTCCTTAAGGAAGCGAAACCTGATCGCTGTATAGCTAACTATAAGGTGGCATTCGACATATATTGAGTCACTGCACCTTGCTAAGTTTCCAACTGCCATAGGCAATGCCATTAAGAGGCTGACAACTATATGGTCAACAGAATTATCGATAAGAACTAAAAGAATTAAACTATCGAAAGAAATATTCT
>NC_068995.1:20118836-20121336 GCF_001194135.2 Octopus bimaculoides
TATTTTTGAGAGTAGACAAAAGACCACTTTTCGTTTTGTAGGTGTGGGTTTATATAGAAGTGTCAATTTAATGAGCTCTAGTTCTTGGATGGCACTGTTTTTAATCGACACTGGAAGGATGTAATACAAAGTTAACCTCAGCAGCTTTCAACTCAGAAAGTAATAACAGTACCATGAACAAACATATACGTAATTTTGTTATAAATAGGATTTATAACATAACACAAGTTAACTAAAAGCTTTGTATATTTTTTCTAAATGTTGAACTTTTAATCAGTTTCTTTTTAAACTTGCCATGTGAAGTACGTCAGTCAATTTTTATTTGATTTTTTTTCAGTAAGGCATGGAATCAAAAAGATTGAGCAACACTATTTTAGACTTTCCCGATCTCTCTTAGATCTTTCGATTTGAAATGACTAACATATATCTGTATAGCTTGCAGTTGTAACCAGAATCACGTCTCGTTAGATTGCAATGTTGACTTCAGATTTACTTGGAAGTCTGTGCCATGATGTAACGTTTCTGTCACGTCTGTCACCCTCTTTTCACCCGATAAAATCAATATTATGTCCAATATACATAGTTGTTGTTGTTGATGATTGTTTAGCCCTAGGTCAGTAAACAGTGAATAAACCTATGATCAAAAGCATCCGATTTTATGCTAGAATTTTGTCAGCCGGATTATATTTTTGAACATATATTTGCGTTTTTGCTTCTTCTTTTTTTTTTGTTTTTTCTTTTGCTTTGTTTCTTTTTCTTTTTGTATGTATGGGTGAAGTCGATTTAATCGACTTTAGATCTGAAATGCTACTTTATTTCACCGACCGTAGAAAGATGAAAAATAAATATGACCTCGACAGAGTTGAACTCAGGATGTCAAGATACGAAAGAAATACCACAAAGCATTTTGTCTGACTCTAACTATTCATCCAATTAGCTGGTATCTTTCATTCTTTCTTTCTTTCTTTTTCTTCTTTTACAATTTACGGCCATATTATAACTAGGTCTACATTATCTCATATGTCGTTTCTTTCTTTAAGACCGTAATGCGTGATTTGGGGAAGATTTGGCTGTTCATTTTAGTAGGTCAATGAATCATATGTAATCTACATACAGCAGACGACATGAATGAATAACATGGAAAGCGGATATTGAGATGAATTAAAGTTAACCTCCTGAACCATGTTAGCTGACAAAAAAAGAATTTCGGAGAACACAACAACTGTAAGGATAGCAAATAAAAGAATCTAGACCTTGTTTCAATTGGAACTGGATGTTTTCTTTTTTAACGTTTTTACGCGATTCTTCATGGAAGCCGTACAGATAATTTCTTCAACAGATGGCTATTTTTAGTCTTCTTGTTGTGTTTAAGTATAAAAGCTGTTTTGATTGTGTCATTTCAGCACTATCTGTTATTTTGAAAAGTATGGAATACATTCACTTGAAACTTGATTGCGATTTTGCGATTTTGGTTTTCACATCATATTACTTCTTTCGAAGAACGACACCGAATATCGTTTTTCGTTTAGATAACATGCTTCATTAAGAGAATCGTACCATGTTGACATCTTTTTTGGAGTTTCTGCTTCTGATGTGAGCAATCTTCAACACGGCTTTCACTTAACTGACATCTCAGTTACTTATAGGCATTTTTTCTCTCATTTTTTTTTTTCTTCCTTTCTACTTTCTCCGTTTCTTTTAATTCAGCGGGTATTAGATAGCTATCATTTGCTAGGAGATAGCTTTTCTGTACATGTCACCGCTTTAGGTCATTTATGAAAGAAATTACAGCTGAAATGGGTATTTGGATTTCCTTAACAGTTACGACAACATATTGCTGCAAGAGAATAAATAGCAGTATAGAGCGGTTATCTTCTTGGAATATTCCTGGCGGAAAACATTTAGTTTATTTTTTTCTCTATGTCCTGTTTTATTTATCTATTTATTTTTTTCTTGCAGCCCTCGTGACTGATTTTACGTGTGTCAAGTCATGTATGCATATTTGTTGCTACGTATCTTTGTGTGTGACGTTGTACCACTGTGTGTATATATATAATTCATACAAGAATGCATGTCTTTGACATATATTTATTTAGCTGGGTGTATATTTATGTATGTTTATTTATCTCTTAGACTTTCTGCTTATTTCTTCAATTTATCAGTTTCCCATTCACCTCTCTCCCCTTTTCTCCCCCTCCGCTCTCTTTCTCACTTTTTCTCCTTACATTTTTCATCCCATTCTCTTTTCAGGATCTTTACTACTACTACTACCTTCATCATTGTTGTTATTATTATTATTATTATTATTATTATTATTATTATTATTATTATTATTATTATTATTATTATTATTATCATTATCATCGTTATTACCTATTTGCGGAGACTCTTATCTAAATGCTTTTCCTCCTCCGGAATTTTATCTGATTGTGATACGTAAAATTTATATATGTACACACACACATACACACACACACACAGACATATATATATATATATA
>NC_068995.1:20123929-20126077 GCF_001194135.2 Octopus bimaculoides
ACACACACACACACACACACACACACACACACACACACACACACACACACACACACAAATATATATATAAAGTTTTGTCATAGATGATGGTTGGCCTGATATTTGCTTTTAGAGGCGAATTTATACATACTTATATGCACATATGAACACACAAACGCGCGCGCACACACATACAATTATATATTTACATATTCATATAAATATATGTATATAGTTTTTACTTGCTACCACCAGGAGCTTTCTGCTGACACCGAGTACATTTTATATGCCTACACATTCTTCTAAGAAATGGCATGTAACTAAACCCGTTCTTTGATTGATACCACTGGCAATCTGTTTCTCTCCTCAATGAGAAGCTCATTCTGTTTAAACATTACTGCATAGAATAGGGGATATATAAGCCCTCACCTGCTTCATGTTGGTAAAAGTGACCACAGATTTTCTGCATAGCTCAAGAGAACGACTGCTATCTGCCATCTCAGGAATATCATTAATAGCCTCTACTAGCTCACTTCACCAAACTCATTCTTTTTAAAGTTTCCAAGACGATTTCTTATGAAAGCGGTTCTGGGAGAACTCGTATCTATCACTTCCACTTTCATAGAAAACAATGAAATTTACTTAACACTTCTTAGACACGCTGGAATAAGCTGGTTGAGGTTTAGGGCCTGCTACAATGCTACGCAATGCACAGTCCTTTATTTCTCTTTAAAGTTTCGTTTCATTTCAACTATTATTTTGCTTAAATTGTACAGCTTTCAAAGCTTCAGTTATATCCCAGAATAGATTGTGACGGAGGAGGGAGAAGTTGATCACTTGTGACTCACATACCTTTCCTTCACCTTAAAAGCATTTCCATCTGCTTTGAGAAACTACTGCTTATCAAGATTCTGAGAATATGTTTTTTATGGGTTCCAGGCACTTCAATATTCTGTTAGTTGATAAGCGACAGTCATTTAATCAAAGTACCAACAACTTACATTCCGGAATTTTGTTTATATTATAAGAACACAGAACCCGGGATCTATCCCAGACGATTCTATATTCGGGTGCTTTCAAGCTCCGTGTGCCTATATGACAGGAAGTGCAAATACCGTAGTATTCGGCGTTTTGACAATACATCCACTTTAAGTTGGCTATAAAGATTACCTTTCGCTATTAATACTGTTTCCGTTACTAATATTAGTTTATATTGTAAAAAAGTACACACATTTCGTAAGCGCATTGTCATAGCGTCGCTGTCATGACCAGATTACAGGATTATGTAATTCTGTAAACCATATCCTGTACGGTGTCTGTTCCGGCTAAACATTTAACTCATAACATTCAGATTACTCTGTCAAATGTAATGCTTATTCGTTCACAGTTTTAAATTAGTTTTCTATTTTCTAGTCACTTCGATATTTTGATGATGTGACACTTTATTTTTAGAATGTCATTGTAGAGTAGGTATGAGAGACTGAATCTGGCCAGTTCGAAAATAAAACAGGCGGAATATTTGGGCCTGTTATGGCCGGTTTGAATGCTAATGGGTTAAATTACTGGTATAGTCCATCTGTCAGGTTTGAGTACACTTTCCGTTTACCAGTTTCATTCACAAAACTTAGATTGACTTGAGACTATGATAAAAAAGAAAAGAAAGAACTATTTGGCTAAGACATCAGGATCGAACGTGGTGTCTCGTAACTGTGAAGCAAAAAGCTTAACCACCCGGCCAAATTGCGTTCATAAACACTAAGTAAATGCACACGATTGTACACTGATTGACATACAAAAATAGACGGGTTTAGATATTAGCATACATTCCCAAGCAATTCTGTCCCAAAGTCCATGCTGTGGTTGAACTTTATATAACTAGGTAGACGCATTCATTAACTACCCTGTCACAGAGTCCATGCTACGCTTCAGCTCCAGACAAGCTATATAATATCTCTTGGGGGAACTGGTGAGTGTATAGATATCAGTCCCAGCGCACAAATATATATAATTGCTTGAACGACATTGCAGATGGGAAAGTGAACAAGCTAACAAAATAAATCTTTATCAATGAACTTGTCAGATTTTATGTAGCGGAAGGAAGTAAACATAAGCTTTTCGGATACATATTTGTTCACATACACACACTTACGCTCGCGCACACAAGCATAC
>NC_068995.1:20126850-20128121 GCF_001194135.2 Octopus bimaculoides
TATATATATATATATATATATATATATATAGATGTATGTATGTATCTATATATATATATATGTATATATATGTATGTATGCATATGTATATATATGTATGTATATATGTATGTATATATGTATGTATATATGTATATGTATATATATATATATACGTATATACATACGTATGTATTCTTATATATGTATATATATATATATACATACACAAACACAGATATATGTACATACATAAATGTATACATGCAGTGATGTATGCATGTATGTTCAGGTTCGTGTGTGCTGTGAGTTTGTATTTACTGTATGTGAGTTTCAAGTCACTGAAGTGAAATTCTGGAGCCAGAGCAGTCAATAAATTAAAAGAAACTTAGCCAGTGCCTTTACGCAGTTCTACTAAATAAGACGGCTAAATATAATCAGAACAACATGTCCAGCTTTGGAAACGGCAAATAACAGTTTGCTTGGCTAAATAAGTAGGTTGCCAGATTATTGAATATGACAAAACAACTGAGTAAAAGAGAGACACTCAGACTCTTTGCTGTGATAGTTGTTATTTAATACTATTTCTACGTGTTACTGTAAATAGGTGGAGGCGCAATGGCCCAGTGGTGAGGGCAGCGGACTTGCGGTCATAGGATCGCGGTTTCGATTACCAGATGGGGCGTTGTTAGTGTTTATTGAGCGAAAACACCTACCCCCACCCAGGCTCCGGCAGGGGTTGGTGGCGAACCCTGCTTACTATTTTGCTTGCGAGGACACGTAAATGTCTTAAATAAATCCCATTGCAGAACCACTGTTAGGGTTAAACATACTGTTAGGATCTCATCATTATCATCATCATCATCATCTTCTTCTTCTTCTTCTTCTTCTTCTCACCAAGTGTTTATCTGTTTTGGCATTGGTTCTCAAAGTGGGCGCTACCGCCCTCCCGGTGGACCTTGAGGCGGTCCAGGTGGGCGCTGGTGCCTAAGTGGGAGGAAGGCAGTGGATTGGGGAGCGCTATGAATTTATTATATTATTATAGTATTGTATACAAATTATATAATATATTAAATATCAAATGATTCATAGTATACATAAATTAGTAAAATAAAAGTAGTTATTTATACATAAAAATAGGGATGATGCGCTGAAGGTATTATTTGGCCATGAGGGGCAGTGGCCCAAAAAGTTTGAGAACCTCTGCGTTATGGTATTAATATTTCACAATTTTATCTTTATTCATGCCTCTCGCTTCCTTCCATAATAAACAAAATACAACACTTGGCAGA
>NC_068995.1:20128905-20129790 GCF_001194135.2 Octopus bimaculoides
AATATATATATATATATATATATATATATATATATATATATATACACATATACACATATATGACGGGCTTCGTTCGGTTTCTGTGTACCAGATCCACTCACAAAGTTTCGGTTGTCCTGGAGCTACAGCAGAAGACATTTATTCAAGGTGCTGACCAGTGGAACTGAACCCAGAACCATGGGCTTGGCAAGTGAACTTCTTACTACATAGCCGCGCCTGCAACTATGTCGTAATACTGTTTTTGTTGCAACGCCTGTAATTGCTATTGACAACATTGCAAGTGTTTTCAGCGGGCATTGATGGATGTTGGTCACCAAGTTCGCTATAGTGCTGCTAATGATGATGAAGAAGATGATGATGATGATCATGATGATGATGATGATGATGCCGACGACGGATGATGTCATCGTGTTTTCACTTGGTAAACATAATCCTGTATAGTGTTACCTTTGACACCATATGTATGTACATATGTTGTGTATGTGATTGTATGCATTTGAGTGTGATTGTGTGTGTATGTGTGTGTGTGTGTATGTGTGTATGTGCATGCGCATGTAGAAGTACGTAAGAACATGACTGAAATTGTAAGCGAATTTCGGGTTCACTCGGTAAATATTGACGAACTTATGGCCATAGGTTAAGGCAAGGAACAGTCGGTTGACGTTGAAGCCAGCAGGCTGTTTATTTCAGAACCCAGATATAATGTTACTCCGTTATATGTGAAGCGCGCGCGAGTGCACACACACACACACACACACACACACACACACACACACACATATATATATATTTGTATATATGTATGTAAATAGATATATATACATATAAATACATACGTATACATACAGACACACGCATATATATATAGATACAAGTATATATACA
>NC_068995.1:20130856-20134096 GCF_001194135.2 Octopus bimaculoides
CACACACACACACACATATATATATATTTGTATATATGTATGTAAATAGATATATATACATATATGTGTGTGCGTGTCTGGTTGTGTGTCTGTTTTTGTCCCCACCACCCAACATCGCTTAACAACCGATGCTGGTGTGTTTACGTCCCCGTAACGTAGCGGTTCGGCAAAAGAGACCGATAGAATAAGTACTAGGCTTACAAAGAATAAGTCCTGGGGGTCAATTTGCTTGACTAAAGGCGGTGCTCCAGCAAGGCCACAGTCAAATGACTGAAACAAGTAAAAGTGTAAAAGAGAAAAGAGAATATATATATTTATATATAGAGAGAGAGACAGATAGAGAGAGAGAGATAGAGAGAGAGAGACAGATAGAGATATATAGACAGACACAGAGAGAGACAGACAGACAGACAGACAGAAGGATAGATAGATAGATAGATAGATAAGTATAAATGCATTTACGTACATACATACATACACCTATCAGGCATGACTTATGCAATCCTACCATAAGAGATCTATTCCTATATCGCCATTCTCAAGAACTTATGCAATGAGAAGAACACCATTACCAACACTACCGACACCCCTATCTTCACTGCCACCCTGCCATCACAGCAACCAACTTCTCTGCTACACATCCACCATACCTATGACCCCGCTCACAGTCAATCTTTACGGTCTGGGTGCGTGTAAAGTGTTCGGTAATGGTGAAGATTATTAATAGCTTCACTTGAACAGTGTTGAAGTGGTGTCAAGACGTGTAAATCGCAGTTACAACAACATGCACTCTTGCTAACAAAGTCTTTGTCTAGATTAGCGAAGATATTCAGTATTTGCTTTATTGTTGGTGGCCCCTTATGTAATAGACGATGGTGTAACAAAGGAAGAAAAGTAAGGAGAAGGATCAGAACTGTGTTATTGTTGAAGGTGAAGCGGATAGAAGTTTTAGTACCTAATTTATTGTTTTAATGTAAGAGAGAAGCGGAAACACTGAATGTATAATTTTCTATCTATTTTTGCATGATTTCATTTTGAAAAATACTAATTTTCACATGTTTTAAAATTTTTTCTACCATTCTTGAAAGTTTGTAGATGATTATAACCATGGAAATACACAATTTTGTATGAGTTCACCTGTTTCTTGTGTATATAATAATGTACAGTGGGTATAGATGCGTGCATGAATGTATACATATACACATGCAAGCACAGACACAAACACATATTCGCAAATATATATATACATACATACGTTCGCACACACCTGCAATGCAGGCACAAATTTAGAAATGAATGCAAATAAAATATTTATTTCAATATAAATCTTTTGTTTTTATGAGAGACAGCTGGTTGCATATATATGAAATATGTACAGTACTTGGATTGCTAAAATTGCATATACCGATCTCAGTACAAGTAATCGCTTATGTTGTATACACACACTGGTACGAGCTCACAGATATATATATATACACGTTTATGCATATGTATATTCACTTTCATATGTAAGGGGCACAGCTCTTCTATTAAACATGTCCTGAATATACAACTACGTTGTAAATCGGTCTTTTAATTAAGGTTTCCACATATCTGTGTATCAGTTCAAATGTTGGTAGTTTTGGAAAATTAAGTTCCCCAAAATCTTCTTAGTCGTCAGTGTTTTCAGGTTAAGTCAGTGACACCTTCAGGATGTGGAGTACGTTGGATGTGGAGTAAGTTGGCTTCTCTGTCGCCCTTTTATCGTAGGCGCATTATCTTTATAGAAATGTTAAATATACATAGGAATCTTCTTGATAGAACTTAACCCTCATAGAATCCTTACGCATTTCTTTTCAGAAATACAATGATTTCAGCCATGGATACCATGGCGAGCTTCTTAAAAACAGATTCAGCCGCATATCATATGATTTCATAATTAGTGCACAAGTTCGGTATTTTTAACTATCTTCTCCCTGCAATTAATATTTCTTAAAAGCAAGACATAACAGTATTTTTGTTATTTAGTACAATGCATTTATGCAAATATACTTAGTTCGATATAAACTTCTGTTTCTGGATAAGTAAAAAATGGTTCCAAAATACATAGTCCTTTGTGAAGAATTACTATTGAATCAGAGTTGCTGACGTAAAAATATCGTACATGCAAGTTCATGGCGTTTTGTTTTTATGCAGCTCTTTAGAATATGGATGATTCAAATTCTTCTAATGTAGCGAGGGTAGCAGATGATTTGTGCGTTGGTCTTTTAATAGAACATTGAAATCACTTCAAAAGTAGGATACACTATACCATACCACATTCGCTCTTTAAGAAATTGTAGCCGTACTTTTAAACTTCACTGAAAAAACTACCTTCATGTAGTGAACATGTCCTGCAAACTCCAGGACTTCCATTATCTTTTGATTTCACCTATGATATACAAGTGAGGGAGACTGTAGATTGTTTATCGACATACAAGGAATAGAAGATAAACCTCTTTCAAATTACACTTCGATATCTTTAAAAAATACATATCTGATAACGAAGTTTCCAACAAGACATTATGGTGGAAGCCAAAGTCCCTTTGATCAAAGATTTACGGTATAGGAGTTGACTTGAGGTTAAATAATAATCACCTCTCTGCTTACTTACTTGGCGGCTGTATTTCTTATAGTCTTATTTTTCTCGCTTGTACTTCCCGTTTTAAGTAGCTTACAGCCTGGTTAAGAACTTGCTAACTTCCCGAAATCAGCAAGTCACACGGCACACTCATATTAATATGTAATATTACATGTTTTTCAAATTCACCAAAATGTATTAGCACCAAATGTTTCCAAGAAAATAATAAATTCAGTATTAGAAATCCATTAATATCAAGCTTTTCAAAGACAGAGGATAAAGTCAGCAAAATCCATTAGTACCAGTCTTGGAAGACAAAGGGTACGTTTTATTTTTTTCAAAAAAATCCATTCGAAGACAATGAATAAATTCTACAAAATCAATTAATACTAAACAGATATACGCTCACATGCATGCACGTATGCATGTATGTATGTATGTATGTAGGTAGGTAGGTAGGTAGGTAGGTAGGTAGGTAGGTAGGTAGGTAGATAGAGAGGGAGGGAGGGGGTTTTTCAGGAACTCTACCACTACTAAAACTAGTAAGAATAAGAAAACGAAAGAAAGTAGTAGTAGTAGTAGTAGTAGTAGTAGTAGTAGTAGTAGTAGTAGTAGTAGTAGTAGTAGTAGTAGTAGTAGTA
>NC_068995.1:20134192-20136703 GCF_001194135.2 Octopus bimaculoides
GAAGAAGAAGAAGAAGAAGAAGAAGAAGAAGAAGAAGAAGAAGAAGAAGAAGAAGAAGAAGAAGAAGAAGAAGAAGAAGAAGAAATTTTAAAAAACACAGTCGTGTAAATTAAAGTCATGAATAAATATTTCCCATCTATTTCAATACCAGAATATTTGGTCCGTGATCAGAATTTCATTTTTCTTAATCCATTATTCTCCCTTAATCTTTTTCTTTTGCTCTCTTTCTTTGCCTATTCTGTCTTTCTCACCTTATCCCTCTCTCTCTCTTTCTCTCTTATCTCTCTCTCTTTCTCTCTTATCTCTCTCTCTTTTTCTTTCTCTCTCGCTTTCTCTCTCTCACTCTCTCAAAATGTAACTATCTATTCATTATATGAGACTAATCTTCATATCTATCTATCTATCTATCTATCTATCTATCTATCTATCTATCTATCTATCTATCACGTATTCGCCAATTCTTTCTTTAAAAGAACCATCTGACACATATATATGTACGCACGTGTGTATGCAAAAGTGTTGGTGTGTGTGTGTATGTGTGTTTGTGAGTGTATGCATACAGGCTTGAATGTATTATATTTGCATTAATATTAAGCATACATACATATATACATACATATTTATATATATATATATATATATATATATGTAAACATACATATGTATGCACGTATGTATGTTTTTGTTGATTTTACACTAAATTTTCTTTCTTAATAATCTCGTTCCGAAATGGTAAGAGCTGCTATTCATTGCCGCTTGTGTAAATTAATGAACCAAAAACGTTTCTATGTGTTGATGACAGTGTTTTAATTCTTTTTTCTTTTTTTTTTTCTTTTTTTTTTTTTTTTGCAGCGAATAATTTACAATAAATGTTAAAAGCATTTCCCATTCAACGTGGGATTTCAAGTTTACAAAAGATAAACTCATCTGTAGCCAACTCAGTCAAACAACCAGGTGCCAATGTCTGAACTTGAACTTATAACAGCAAAATACATAGATATATAGGAACAATTAGAATTATAAGTCACCTTAGTGGGGCGCAAATTAAAATAAGGTGTTTTTCGATTTATGTGCTTTTTTCTTTTCTTTTTCTTTTCTTTCGATATTTTTATTCGTTTGTTTCCTTCTTCACGTAAGTAATTATAAAACGAAGTTCGGAAACATTTTTCCTTGCATTGTGATAAAGAAAAGAAACTGACAGCGAATATATGTATGTACGTATGTATACAGGTAGTGGTACAATGTACACACGTACGCACGTTGATATAAATGTAAGTAGGCATACATGTATATATGCGTCTTTGTGTGTCTGTCTATGCATATATATATATACATATATATATATATATATATATATATATATAGATAGATAGATAGATAGATAGATAGATAGATAGATAGATAGATACACATACATATATATACATACATATATATATATATATGTATGTCTGTGTTATATATATATATGACTGTGTGTATTATATATATATGTATGTGTTTATTATACACACACGCACGCACACATACACACATTAAATATATAATACACACATATACATGCAAACACGCATATACAGGGTTTTTTAACCAAAAGTTTACACGCTATTATCCATATATTTATCTGCTTTACTTCCAATTCCACCGCTCCCAAAGAAAGATATCTAACGCCTCCTCAAAGTTTTCAAATTCTTATGACTCCAACAAAAAATATATATTGTTTAAAGTACGTGCGTTGCTGTAGTCTGATGACAATGCCAATCCCGCACACCCGGTTTCCGATCTTCAAGAGATTGCGAACGTCTTCGAAAATCTCTATACTCGCTCTGGTCTGACCACGAACGTAATGAATACGAAGATCCTTACATAAGGATCTCACGGCCAACTTATTGACAGCAGTGATATAAGGTTTGGTGGAACAGCTTTGTAAACTGGAGAGATTCCCATACCTAGGAAGTCAGCTGTCCAGCGATTGCATAATTCAGGAAGACAATGAGAATGGTATCAGCGTAGCCCAGACTGCTTTCCGAAAACTCTTAAAACTAGTCTTCTTAAACCATGACCTCGACCCCTAACCGAATACACACACACACACACACACATGAACACAACACACACACGCTGACATATATGATAACTATACATTTGTCGTTTTTTGTTATATGGTATAATAGTATATAGAAATATATACAGGGTGTTCACAAAGTCTGGGTACATGGGGATTAACACATACTTTAAGAAATGATTGTTTCTTATATTTAATTGTTTATGTTATGATTTTATTTACTCCATGTAACCAGATTTTATGGACACCCTATATATGTGTGTGTGTGTGTGTGTGTGTGTGTGTGTGTGTGTGTGTATAAATAATACAAAATGGGAAAGGACGCAAAACATCCAGACAGTTAGGTGATACACGAAAGGGACAAAACATACAGAGACGATACAAAGAAAACACGGACAGGTCATTCGGAGTTTTCTCTCTCTCTCTCTCTCTCTCTCTCTCTCTCT
>NC_068995.1:20140082-20140681 GCF_001194135.2 Octopus bimaculoides
TATATATGCTGTATACATATAGTTTCTTCACAAACTGGCCTTCCGTCTTAGAAGAGCGTTGAATTTCTGCCAGAGTCTGTGTAGGTTATGTTAATTAAAAATTAAGCGGGACATCTCTGCTTAACTATGAGTGGTTGAAGCAATATAATAGAGATGATTGTATTATAACTGTCCAGAGACTCACTTTTGTCAGTTGATATATTGTCCAGGCCTTCTCCGATATTCTTCCCTTTGGGGTCAATAGAATAAGTGTCAGGATCATACTGCGGCCAGAAGAGGGTCAAATACATAACCTTTACATGTTTACACGTAAATACACACACGCATGCGTTCGGACGCACACATACACTGACACAAGCCTATAACATAAAGCTAATGATATACATGCATCCATGTATAAATGTATGCAAATGGACACAGGAAGCATTATATATATATATATATATATATACAGACACACACACAAATTATATATAGACATACATATACGCCCATATGTGTGCGTATGTGTGTGTGTGTGTGTGTGTGTGTGCGTGCGTATATGAGTTTGTGTGTGTGTGTGTGCGTATGTACATCTACAAATGCATATATGCATTAAG
>NC_068995.1:20142950-20144216 GCF_001194135.2 Octopus bimaculoides
TGTGTGTGTGTGTGTGTGTGTGTGTGTGTGTGTGTGTGTGTGTGTGTGTGTGTATTCGTACATATCAACATTTATACCTAACACTTATATCGGCATTTATACTTACATACGTAGATACGTAAAAATCCAAATAGATAAGTACTTTTAAATGTGTAACAAAATGAAAAAATTATGCATACATATACATATATATATATGTATATCTATCTATCTATCTATCTATCTATCTATCTATCTATCTCTATCTATATATATATATATATATATATACATATACACACACATATACGAACACACGCTCATATATATATATGTGAAAAACGCATATTTACACCAGTCCTGTTCATAGAAGTTCTCTCACCACTTACAACTATACTCACAATAAGAAATACACACCGAGACACTCAGATATCTACACAGATAGACGGACATTGTGCACGCCTACACACGCACAAAAGTAAGTAATTGAAAAACAATAAATAAATGAATAAAGCAAAAAACGCTAAATCCGTTGGCAAAAAACAAAAATAAGAGAATTTAACAATTATAGCGTTACACTTTCACAGACGCCAGAGTTTAGTAAACGAGTCACGTGCGCACACCTGTTTGAACAGCTTCTGGTAGCAGCAAGCGATTCTTGACCAAGATGGAATCTACAACCAAAACCCAAATCTTGAATCTTACACCAATCTCCTGCAGCTTTCGTTTGCTTCTTTGGAGTTGTCAGACGCAGAAACTTCCTGCGCAAATCTATAGGAAAGAAGATAATCATTGATCTTCTCCCACGCATTAACTCTCACACATATTCACTCTCAGCATCACACACACACACATGCATGCATGCATACATACACTCACACATACATACAATCATACATACATACATACATACATACATAAGTACACGCACACACATATACCTATATATATATATATATATATATGTATGTATGCATGTATGTATGGATGTGTATACTCACGCATGTACACAGACTAACACTCGCACATACGCACAGATTTTCAGACATTTATATAAATCGGCGTGCGCGTATGATTGTATGTGTCTGCGCTTGTGTATATATGTATACACACACACACACATATAAGTAGGTATATATGTATTTGCATGCAACTGTACAAGTTAACAAATATCGACACACGTTCAATGTG
Organism: Octopus bimaculoides; assembly: GCF_001194135.2. Taxonomy (NCBI): domain Eukaryota; kingdom Metazoa; phylum Mollusca; class Cephalopoda; order Octopoda; family Octopodidae; genus Octopus; species Octopus bimaculoides. The sequence goes on from NC_068995.1 coordinate 20,144,121, forward strand.
TCTGTGTGTTTGTGCATTCACATGCACACACACACACACACACACACACACACACACACACACACACACACACACACACACACACACACACACACA
>NC_068995.1:20145350-20147023 GCF_001194135.2 Octopus bimaculoides
ATATATATATATGTGTGTGTGTGTGTTTAAAATTAAAATTTAGACACGAGACTTTATAATGTAGTATCCAAGCCTTGTTTTGGCTATGTTCATATTAGTGTGCATTGAGAGCACGTTCTTCACATACGGCTGCCAGGCGTCATCCGTGGTACAGCGTTTTAGTCGCAGGATCTAAATAAGGAAATCGTCAGTATACGTTTGGTATATTTGAAATTATTGATAGGGAAGACAGAGTTGTATTGTTAGCATTGTTTGGCACGTCGATCGTTTCGGCTTACATCGGCACTGCTCCCTAGTAGGAGGGAAACGATATAATGGAATCAAATGTACGCCACAGTGCAGAAGAAACCTCATCAGGTTGCATAATATGTTACAGTGTTATAATATATACACATTTCGCTGATGTGTGTGGAAGTATGCTATTGGTATGATGCGTGCTTTTATAGTAGTTCACAGACCCGTTAATAGATGTAGACACACATAATATAAATATTTCTAAATATTCGACTAGAATATATTTTCCTGTGGAAAATTCTCGCAAAATCTCAATAACCAAAAATCTCTGAGTAATATAAATTAATATAATGTTATTTGATTAAATGTATTGCAAGGCAAATACATTAAAATAAATACACATATTATACCCCGGACATATACGTATTTCTGGCAGCTGGGTGTACATTAAAAACACAAACAGAAGTTTCTTCCGCTGGAGGACAACTTATAATATATTTGAACTTAACAAAGTTGTATATACCCCAGAGATGGACTAGTTAAGACACGAGGTGTAAAAATTTCATTTGAAATGTCAGTGAATTCAATTCTCTTTGCCCGTAGAAACATACAGAAAGAAAGCATTAACAGTTTTAAGATTAACCTAAGCTGGGAGCAATAAATTGGAAATATCTCTCAAAATACATCATGAATTGATTTTTCTTTTCCGAAACATTTCGAACGTGCTACTCCCAAAATAAATAGCTTAGAACAATATAAATTACTTGAATGCTATGTACTCTGAGTTAGATATACACCAAATAAATATGCACTATTTTATATACTCGAGACTCTTACAGGTTCCTATCAACTAAATGAATGTTAAAAAAGAAAAAAAAGTACAATCAGACTTTCAAACACAGATGGTTCATAATGAAACAAACAAACATGGTTCAGATCGACATAAGTGAATGCACGTGCAGTGGTATATATGTATATATGTGCACGTATGTGTGTGTGTGTGTGTATTTGTGTGTGCGTGTGTGTGTGTGTGAGTGTGTGTGTTTGTGCATGTGCGTAGATATGCACATATCTTTATCCTTTTCTTGTTTCATTCATTAGACTGCTGCCTTCATTAGATCGCCTTGAAGAATCTTTAGTTGAATGAATCGACCCTACTACTTAAACCAAACCGCTAAGTTACGGGGACGTAAGCAAACCAACACTGGTTGTCAAGCGGTTGTGGGGGACTAACACGTACGCAGAGACACACACACACACGTACACACAGACACACACACATGCACATGCACACACGTACATACAAACTCACCCATACATACAACGTGTTTCTTTCAGTTTCCGTCTCCCTAAACCTGAGTCTATACATACATACATACATACATACATACATACATGCATACTTACATACATACATACATACATACATATATATATAT
>NC_068995.1:20147155-20149615 GCF_001194135.2 Octopus bimaculoides
AAAATAATACTGACATCTCATTTTAACAGATATACTTACCAAAATTACATAAGAATATTTTGAAATACTAAAGAGAAATTTATTTATTAAATCGACATAGGCTTCAACCACGGTCTCCAAACGACTTCGGAATCTTCTGCAGCTCTTCTAGACAGTCTTCTCGTTTAAGTTGGTGAATGCTGCCATAATCCTTGTCTTCAGTTCATCTTTGGTAGTAATAAATAGTTGACAACTGAGGAGGCGTTAGACTTCTTTTCGTATTTTGTCCTGTACTTTCTCATTACGTTCTGAGGTCAAATGCCGCTGGGGTCGGCTTTGCCTTTCATCCTTTCTGGGACGATAAATTAAGTACCAGTTACGCTCTGGATTCAATATAATCAACTGGTTCCCCTCTCCCAAATTTCAGGCCTTGTGCCTATTGTAGAAAAGATTATATATTCGTCTTCACTGTCCTTTTTACGTTCTACATTACAATGTTGCTGAAGTTCACTTTACGTCCTGCAAAAACGTTAGATTTGTAATAGTAATATACAGGAAACTTCAACCTCTTACAGCGCTGATCGTTTATTCTCTAGAAGCAAAGTGATTAATTTCGTACTGCAAGTACACGATCCTTTCTCCAGAATTTTAAAATCTGGAGAGCCCTCCGAAACCGAACTTTTTCGTGGAGGGTGTAGCGCATCATAACAGGGGTTGTTTGGTAGCAACACTTGGCATATGGGCATATGGCATATGGGCATATGGCATATGGGCCGCAACACTTGGCATATGGGCCGCTATATGTCGTAAATTTGAACATAACATCATATGTTCAAATTATTGCTTTCCATTTCAGGATAACAATGCTCGCGCTTCTAGGAAGTCACCAATATCAGTCAGATCTGCTGTCTTAAATTAGGCCCTTGAATCTTTTGAAAAACAAATACACTACAACAATTGGTTACAACCGAATACTGAAGGCATTTGAAATAACGAAGGATTAGACACTGTTAGACCGTCTCTGATCATAGGTCTCTCTCTCATTTACGAGTGATCTACGCACAAACGCCAACAGCGTAACATATCGATGAAAAAAGAGTAACCAGTAATATACTGCGGTCGAAATTGCCGTCTTTTATGTTGTTAGCTACGTAAGATAGGGGTTTATACCTTGTGCTATAATTTGTTTTTGCAGAAACTTTGAAAAACTGTAATAATATAATTTTTTAAAAAATCGTTGAACACTATTCTACAACAAACTTTCGAATGAAGAAAAATATTCCGATACGGTTGTGTTCCGTGTATTGCGGAAAAGAGAGAAAAATGAGAGCGAGAGTTGTTCTTATTATTTGAGCCATGACGCTCTAGGGATATCGTTCTTTCAGCCATGGAAGTCTTGAAGGAAATTGCTTAAACTGAAATAAGAACATACAGCGTGGAATCGTATCACGATATACTAAGGCTCTCTAGATGTGTATAAGTATGTTTATATGTACATATGTATGTATGTATGTATGTATGTATGTATCTATGTATGTATGTATGTATGTATGTATGTATGTATGTATGCATGTATGTATGTATGTATGTGTATATGTGTATGTATGTATGCATGCATATATATATATATATATATATATATATATATATATATATATATATATATATATATATATATATATATATATACATACATAGAGAGAGAGAGTGAGAGATAAAAACAGATAGATAGATAGATAGATAGATAGATAGATAGATAGATAGATAGATAGATAGATAGACGCATTCACAGTCACATATATTCGATAAATTTTTTATTGAATACTTATTCGTGAAAGTGTGATTCCTTTTTGGATGACCTAAGATGTGTTTTGTAGAACATGTCAATCAATCAAGCTCTCTTTCTCTGTCTGTACGTCCTCTCTCTTCCTCTCTTTCTGATGCATGCGTGTGTGTGTGCGTGTATGTGTGTGTATGTACGTATGTACGTATGGCTGGAGATTAAATACATTGAGATGGATTCGGCTTGTGTACGTGTGCGTAAATACATATGAAAGACAAAACTAAATTCGTATGTGTGCAGCAGCTTTGTCAGAACTCTAAAACTAACGAAGATGAAATATTTATAAAGTAGATCTGATGAAATCTATTTCAAGAAATAATTTTATATGAATGTTTGGTTTATTAAAGAAACAATAAAAGTCTGGAGGTTTCTAAATAGGAAATAGCCTTAATCCTAGAAATACTTGTTAAGTAGTAGCTACTATCTATGAGTGGGTTTTCTTTAAATGACGCACATAAACACATTTACAGACATCGAAACACAGAGACGGAAATAGACCCACAAAAACATACCTACACAAATATACACGCATAAGCACATACGCACCTATGCACACGTATACATATGCGTACGCGCTTGTATGCATACATATATCAATGCATAGTATATATATATATATATATATATATATATATATA
>NC_068995.1:20149625-20150153 GCF_001194135.2 Octopus bimaculoides
TATATACATACACACACACACACACACATACATATATCTATATATGTTTTTATAAAACATACATACATACATATATATACGCATGCACATACACAAGCACACACATGCAAACATTCGCACACACGCACACACACACACATACACATACACACACACTCACACACACATATACACATAATTTCCTGTCCTGAAAAAAATGGCTAACAATGGCAAAAAAACACAGAGAATATAATAAACAATAAAATGTAAGCTACAAAGAATAACTATAAAAATCTATGACGTTAAAATACAACAATCACCTTTACATCAACCATCGCCCCTACAACAACTTCAGAACAACAACAAGTATTGAAAATCTGTTAGATATCGCAGTAAATACATAGATAAACAAAGGAGGAAAGACTATACAAAAAGCGCAGTAACATTGAAAATTTTTACAGAATATACGCGTGTGTATGTATTTATATATATATGTATATATATATGTGTGTGTGTGTGTGTGTGTGTGTGTGTGTGTGTGTGTGTGTG
>NC_068995.1:20150740-20162882 GCF_001194135.2 Octopus bimaculoides
ACGAAGGGAAAAAGAGAAAGAGAGAAAGAGAGCAACACAAATACAACCACAAAACAACAAATTTGTTATTTATTCGAGATGAAATTTTCACTTTTTTTTTTGTTGTTACTGTTATTCCTGTATTTTCGTTTTCGATTTCTGTGATTCTTTCTTGTCTTCTTACTTTTTTAAATTTTTTATTGTCATAATTGAAATGTTGTCCCAGTTGTAAAAACAACTCAATTATAGGCTTCTTTCAACTGGAGTTTAAATAATGCTATCGATGTAGGTGAATAAAACATGTTTGTACCTTTCTCAGTAGCTTTGATAGTTTTAGCTTCATAATTTTTATTATTTATCTGGGGTTTTTTTTCTGGAAGGCTGGCAGGACCATAACTCCTCACGGAGTTTACGTATCTGGTGAAAATTAGAAAATGAATTTTCTTAAAACGGGAACTTTTGTGGAATGCTTACAACGGGGTGAACTGCACTAAAGGTATCCCTGTGACCTGACGTAGTGCTAAATGGAATAACGGTTTAAAGCTACTATCCAAATGGTCTATGGTGAGATTTGAGCTCAGCACTTTTTGGTTTTTACCTGTTAAATGGGAAGGATTAATAATACCCATGATCCTTTACAAAGTTTTCGAAAGTGGCGAGGAAGTGGAAAGTAATTATCCTGGAACCAGAACTTCGGTGGAATGCTTGCAGCCGAGCGAACTTCGCTAAAGGTACCCAAGCTGCCATGTAGTGAGACAGGTTAAGCCTACTATCCAAATATGCTACAGTTAGATTTGGAGACAGAACTCAGAGAGCCGGAACAAATGCTACAAGCCACCCGCTCGTCCACCGCCCAACGCTGGTAATCTGTTTCCTTTTCTGCCCTAGAAGAATGTAAAGCAAATTTGATCGTTGCAGAATTTCAACTTAGAGTTTAAAGAGCCACAATAATCACTTCAATGCTTTTTGTCCGACGCCTTTCAAACTACTTTTCTATAGAAAATGGATATAGCTTGACCCACGACTGCCTGCCAAGACGCTTACTGCTAAGTGGACAGCAGAAATTTCAGAACTCCTATTCTAGGTTGATCTAACAAACGAACCCCTTCGTGGTCGCTCTACTTGGTAGAATTAACAGCCATTTCTTCTTGTCTGAAGGAAGAACATGTTGGATATTTGAACCTGGGTTGACTACACACAGGAAAAAACGTGATGGGCAAGGTTGATCTCGACCACTATTCAACACTATTTCATGTCGGCCATCTTTTTCTCCATCTTTGTTTCCTCTCATTCTCTATATTCACTTCCCGCATAAATCAAATGCGTGTCCTGTCGCTAGACATCCACCTTTCCCTCACTATTCACGCTGCTCTCCACACCCTCTTTTAGTACTGCCATTTATCTCTTCTTTCCCGACCCACTCCCATGTCTCTTAGAAATAACGGACAAATTATCGTCTAATGGCATTCTTCTATTTGATAAAAAAAAAAAGGAGCATATTGGAAAATTATTGTCCTATATATTTATTTATATGTGATGGTCATGTGTCGAAGGCCCTTGAATCTATTTCTGCTCAGTGTGAGCTGACTTGGGGCTAACTAACAAAAGTAACAAGTAAAACATAATGTTAATTTCATAAGTATTTATAAATTTTGAGAGAACATGAAATTATTATTATTATTATTATTATTATTATTATTATTATTATTATTATTATTATTATTATTATTATTATTATGAAACGATGAATCTCGAAGCAGATAAAGTTGTAAATAACAGCATGTAAAAATCTAAAAGAAAATCTTTGGCGAGAAAATGTCGAAGGCTGCTCCTGAGACTCGAACCACTTCTCCTCTATACACAAATCCCACAGGCAGCATTCGACATCTTCTATCCAAAGGGTTTTCTAACCCAATATTTACACGGTATTAAGGCGGTGAGCTGGCAGAAATGTTAGCACGCCGGACGAGATGCTTAGTGGTATTTCGTCTGTCTTTACGTTCTGAGTTCAAATTCCGCCGAGGTCGACTTTGCCTTTCATCCTTTCAGGGTCGATAAATTAAGTACAAGTTACGCACTGGCGTCGATGTAATCGACTTAATCCCTTTGTCAGTCCTTGTTTGTCCTCTCTATGTTTAGCCCCTTGCGGACAATAAATAAATATGAAACGTTAGCATACCGGTATTTCGTCTGTCTTTACGTTCTGAGTTTAAATTCCGCCGAGGTCGATTTTGCCTTTCATCCTTTCGGGGTCGATGAATTAAGTACCAGTTGCGTACTGAGGTCGATCTAATCGACTAGTCCCCTCACCCCAAATTTCGGGCCTTGTGCCTATAGTAGAAAAGAATATTTACACGTTAATAAGGCAGCGAGCTGGCAAAAACGTTAGCACGCCGGGCGAGATCCTTAGCAGTATTTCGTCTGTCTTTACGTTCTGTGTTCAAATTCTGCCGAGATCAACTTGGCCTTTCATCCTTTTGACTTGGGTCGATCTAATCGACTGGCCCGCCTCCGCCAAAATTTCGGGCCTTGTGGTTAGAGTAGAAAAGAATACTTACACGTTATTATTTACACCTAGTTTTATCGGTTTTGCGATCACCATTCCAAAAAAAGGCATTATTGATTTCTTATATTGGTCTAAAGACCCCAAAGAACAGATGAATTTGTAGCTGTTCTTCAAATTATTATACTTAATTTCTTTCACATGCATAAGTCTAAATTAATGGCGAGAGGGGAATAGAATACAATTCGATTTGATCGTATCAAATTTGTTCTTGATTGGAAGTTATTTTATCAACCGAGGAAGGATAATAAAAGTTACCGCCGAACTCGGCAGGATTTGAACTCAGTTCGTAAGGAGGAGTAAGTCATCATTGTAATTTATTTTTAATCGGCGTTCCGTCGTTTCTGGCATTGAATTGCTTTTCGTAATAATACTATTAACAATAATAATGGATCTTTCTTTTTTTCTTTTGCGTAATATAGGATTTAGGGCGAAAATGAAGAACGTTCAGGAATCTAGACAAGAATCTTAAGATTTCAGAGCGAATATAAAAAAAAGTTATTAGGAAATAAATGAAATTACGAAATAATTGCCTCTTGTGAAATTTTACGGCAAATTCAGCATGTTTTCCATCAAACATTAAAAGAATAATCCGATATTTGCTATCGAATCTAGTTTGGTTCAATTAGAATAATAAGGAAACAAAAAAAAAAAAAGGAAGAAAAACAATTTTCAATTTCTTAGCAAATTTTCAGAATTGAAAAAAATAGGAGCTTTATACTCTTTTTTTCCTTTTCTTTCTTTTCGTTAATTTGAAGAATATGGATCTAAAGTTGAAAACTTAAAATAATCTACGTAATCATTTAATTAAAGTTCTTCCTATAAGCTTTGAATCAGAAAAAAAAAACGTTTCTTTTCTTTCTTCCCTTTTTTTTTTTAAATTTTCATCAATGGAATACTTTTCTTTACTTTAGATATTATTTAGCATAAAATTGAATAAAAACGCTTTAAATATATTTAGATTTTATAAAGAGTTATTTTCAAACTTTAATTTTCTCCTTAATTTAATTAAATTTTCTTTTTAAGTTGAAGTAACTTTTTCCAACTAAAATTTTTAAAGTTATTTCAGATCACAGCTATGGATCGTTCGTCAAAATTAACAATGCTTTCTAAACGTAGCAGAAGACCAGTATCTTTTGAGGGTAGGTGTCTAACAATTTCAACGACCTCATTACATGACTGGTACTTTATTTAATCGATCCCGAAAGGATGAACTGCAAAGATGACTTTGATGGGATTTGAACGCAGAAGGCAAAGTTTTTGTTTTCCGATGTGCTAACGATTCAGCGAATCCATCGCTAATACTAATGATTTTTTGAAATATAGATCATTAGGCTTCGCCACATAAAATATACAGCCTATCCTAAGTATTTACTCACAGCACGTGGTTCTGACAGCTGTCCAATATCCTATGGATTCGGCCACTTATTAATTCCGAAGAATTGATCGCCAAATCTCCATCAAATCACAAAGCGCCGTCGTGATAAAGAACACGACGAATAATGTTCTTGTGTGATAGTCACAGCTGAAATTCGTATGATCATTGGTCTGTTCAGTCTGGACTAACCTAGGGCTAAAACGACAACATCAAAACGACAAAAGAGCAACAACAGAATAGCTAGATATTCTTTCAGCGACCCTGCAAGTATGAAAAAGTAAAAATAGTTCTAAATGCTAACTTGAAGATTGATAATTGATAATAAAAATTGTTTTCCATTATTACAATATCAGAAATATCTCAAGGAAAGAGACAACCTATTAAATCGTCCACATTATGCAATCGCTATTTATTTGTTCCAGCGAAACAGTCTCTGATTAAACGTTCCACTTGCTAAGTCTATCGAAAATCATTCCGTACCCTTTTAAAAAAATGAGGGAACGAAACATGAATTAAGGTAATCCGAGTAGTACAATCTCTGAAATGTTGGGATAGCTACTGCTGGATCACAGCTCTACATCATCATTGGCCGAGTTTGTCAACTGGTGATATTTATTTTATCAACACTGGAAGGATGAAAAGCAAATCCAAGCTTGCCGCAGTTTAAAATTAGCGCATGAACCTTGAACAAACAATAAGCCTGTTATAGTCTAAAACTTGTTACATTGTACATGAAGTAGCAAAGAACCTGTCACAATTTGAAACTTGTTCTATGAAACAGAAAAGGCTAACTTATCACAGTTAAAATGCAGCACGTCTCACATAAAGAAACAACGAAGTAACAGAGCCACATTTTCCTCAAATCACACTCTACTGTCCTATAATGAAAGAAAAGCGTAGAAATATAGTCCTATGTGTACAAAATCCTCGATGGTCACAGAGAGAACACATTTGGCTGTAGTTCAGTTTTGCCAGAGCTAACCAAATGTCGTGATTTATATAATCTTGTTTTAATGGATTTTGTTAAAGTGGTTCTCAATAAACTTATTGGTTTCTCTAAAAGATGCAATTTACTGCTGATGTTGTTAATATTCTTGTTTTTTAGATAGTGTGGGTAGGGAATAATCAAGCAACCTTATGATCAGCTTGTTCTAGCAACGGTCATCCCATCTGACTTTGAGATTATTATGCACCTGAGATTACATTACTTTGAGTATACAAGTCCTTCCATTTGTAAGAAAGCTGGAAGCGATTCAAGGTAGATTTGGCCCCTATTTCAAACAGGTTGAGCGACCACACACTTTTGCTGGTAATTGATATTCTTGGGTGGGTTTTATCAAGTGTGTGTGTATAAAACAGCAAGCGTACTGTCATGAAAAACAAATTGAAAGCAAAGTGATAATATTAGGTTTACGCTCAAGGCAAGGGAAGGAAGTAGATGTGTCTTCAATGTTTCGAGTTTAAGCTCTTTGTCATACACAGAGAGGTAGGTAAGAAAAGGGCAACAGAAATGGAATAATGGATAAATATGATTTAGAATATAGCAAAGCATGTTAGAAAGGAGCAGAAACGACAGGAAGTTAGTCAGAAGAGAGTGACAAGGGAGATAACTGCACGCCGTTAAAGCATGAGTGCGCATATGCGTCTGTGTATGCTGTTTGATCAAATATGTGTTTGTGTGCCGGTGGTTCTCTTTCACTGTACGCGTGCGTTTGTATTCATATCCAGTACACTGCGCTGACCATGTATATGTTGTGATTCTTCGTGTGTATCCATATGTTACGCATGCAGATTCATGAGAGCTTGTGTGTAAATGTGGGGGGGGGGGCACGCGTGTGCATGTAACTGATACGTAGTCAAGCAAATTCCCTTCGGTTGCTTTCGGTTCCTTTCGGTTAAAACCATATTGTATCCACACGTTGAAAACCTTTTGTGGGATATCCGTGCCAGATGTACACACGTTCAACCCATAGAAAACGGTTCACTAAACGCTGCTTTTCGTTGAGTCTAGGAAAATGCGTAGCGGCCAGTGTTCATGTAATAGCAGCGGCAACTTACTTAATTCACACTTCAAGTTCGAAAGTAGAGTTTTGTTAGAAGAGGAGACACTTATCCAAAACACTGCGCACAAGGATTGAACTTGGTATCTCGTATTTTAAAAACGAAACTCTTAAGCACATAGTCCTGTTTGCACCATATTTGTGGCCCTGTTGATACTTATGGCGGTAAGTGCCTGGAGTAAGGGTGCAGTTTTGTTGCTGAGGATACAGAAAGAAAAGAAAAGAAAAAAAAAGCTGAGTATAATACAATTATTCTGAAAATCAATTTAATTCTACACTTTCTTTCTTTCTTTCTTTCTTTCTTTTTATATCCACGTAAAAATGTTTTATTTTTTATTTTACCTAATCAGTTTCCAAATTAGTTTTTTTTGTTCTGTTTTAAAGTATGTTTTGTATTTCTTTTTTTACGTAATTTCATTTTGTTTAATTATTTTTTTCTTACTTTCCACTTTCCTTTTTTTTTTTTGTCTATATATATATATATCGTAAGGGAAATTGAAATTCAATAAGGTATATAGAGATGTTGTATAAACGTAGTATGTGTAGGTATATTTGTGTGTATATGTACGTGTGTGTATGTGTGTGTATTTATATGTGTATATGTACGTTTATTCTCTCAACAACAACAATAACAATAATAATAATAATAAATAAATAAATAAAAACAATAATAACAATAACTTTCTAAGAAATACACAAAAAAAATCAGAAATTATTGGTGAGAATATATCACCTTCATTGCCGTTTTCTTTTTTACTCTTTTTTCTGGTATATATGAGGATTCTTTTCCTTTTTTTCTTAAATTTTATTCATTCATTTTCTTTTGCCCCTTCAGTTCACCATTTATTTTTACTCAACCTTTCCCGGTGAAACATTTACTTTCGTTTTTACATTTCTTTTTTATATATGATAATATCGGCCTTTCTTTCTTTAATGGTAGTAGCAGTGATGATGGTATGCTGCTGATGGTGATAGAACTGAAGCCATCATCAGTACTGTTACTACTACAGCTTTTGCTGCTGTTCAGGCGCCGAGGTCAATCCTGCTCTGCAATCAAAAACATTCCAGCCACGACAATTCCGTCTTATTTCCAGCTACAAGATATCTAAAAACACATCCACCAGTATGTTCTCTCTTGGCTTGAAGTGGTGTTGACAGTGTGTTGGCACTCCGTCACTTACGACGTCGAGGGTTCCAGTTGAACCGATCAACGGAACAGCCTGCTCGTGAAATTAACGTGCAAGTGGCTGAGCACTCCACAGACACGTGTACCCTTAACGTAGTTCTCGGGGGATATTCAGCGTGACACAGTGTGACAAGGCTGACCCTTTGAATTACAGGCACAAGAGAAACAGGAAGTAAGAGTGAGAGAAAGTTGTGGTGAAAGAGTACAGCAGGGTTCGTTTGATGGTGGGGATGGTATTGCGCTGATGGTGACGTGATTGTGTGTTAGTAAGGGCAGTGGTGATGATGATAGTGTTACGGTAGTTTTATGGTAGTGTTGGTGATATTGTGGTCATGATAGTGATGGCATTTTTATGGTAGCGGTGGTGTTATTGTGTTGGTGGTGTAATGACGGCGGCGGTGTTTCTCTGTGTGTGTGCCTGCGCACACACACATTCTTTTTCATATGGATCGACCCTCGTCTGCGTATGTATAGATTATGGTGTACCTCTACGCGTAGACACTTGTGGGTACATAAATACATATATACATAGATATACAACTCTGCGTGTGTGTGTGTGTGTGTGTGAGTGTGCGTGCACGTGCGTGTGTACAGTGATGGATTCGAGGGTTTCGTTTATTTATGAATTGATTTCTTAATTTCACCGGTGATACTAAAAACAAAATTAATTCAGTTCAATTAAAAAGCATGGGTAAGCAACGCTTTGTAAGCCACACTATAATTTGCAGAAAAAATTTATCTGCGCCCCTCCGATTTTTTTTATTTGTTTCAGTCATTTCATTGTGGCCATGCTGGAGCACCACCTTTAGTTGAGCAAATCCACCCCAGGACTTATTCTTTGTAAGCCTAGTACTTATTCTATCGGTCTCTTTTGCCTAACCGCTAAGTTACGGGAACGTAAACACACCAGCATCGGTTGTCAAGCGATGTTGGGGGGACAAACACAGACACACAAACATATACACACACATACATATATATATACATATATACGACGGGTTTCTTTCAGTTTCCGCCTACCAAATCCATTCACAAGGTTTTGGTCGGCCTGAGGCTATAGTAGATGACACTTTCCCAAGGTGCCACGCTGTGGGACTGAACCCGGAACCATGTGGTTCGTAAGCAAGCTACTTACCACACAGCCATTCCGATGTCTTTTTTTTTTTTCATTTTCACATTACTTATGGTTCCTTGATGTTCGTACAAACCTCACTCTTGCCTCACGCTGATGAATTTTACTTATATGCACATCTTCCGATTTCACTGCTCTGCAAATATAACATAAACCAAGCATCCACCTCAGTACTGAAATCTCTGGCACTGGCTCTTCTATTTCTCTTGCCCATATACTTTTGTGCCAGACTATTCACTGGTGCATGAGGCTTACTTGGCTACGCATCTTACCCTAGATCTAAAGAACAAATCTCAGGGCTCCACATCTTTACCGCACTCGATGGTGTGCGAATTCTGCCAAGGATAAGTCAAGCGTTCTGTTACTTTTTCTTCTGAAGGCATACGGCACTACTCCCCTGTTTGCAAAACAAAGATATGCCGCTGTAAATTTACTCTATCTTAGACTAAAAATGAGCAAATTGCAACAGATCTAATACATCTTCCTCCCTGTTTCAAAATGCCTGCTCAGATCCAATACCTCTCAGTCACCAACAATATTAGAGAAAGAAAAGGGGCTTGTTACTGGTATGCAAGCTGTTCCTGTGGTTTTAACATCCGTATCAATGTTCTCAACTATTCTTTTTATGTTTTTAATATGTTTACTCTCCTTACATTTGTTAGACTATCTTATCGTCTATGTTCTTATATTTGTTGTACTTTTGACTAGAAATGGAGGAAGGAGTATGTTTCGCTTTCTTTCTGGGGTTTTATTTTTTTATTATAGCCATTCAGGAATGTACCTCTTCATGCAACCCGAAATATGTCGAAACTCGAACAATATTGTAAATGGCCGCTTGCCAGAAAAAAAAAGTATATGCTACTAAAGAAAATAATGTCAAAATGAACTTTTCTTCCATTTCAAAAGTAGACTGAAAGTTAGATAACTCTAAAAGCCTTTCCTTATAATTCCAAATCAAAACGGAAACGAACAATCTTGTTTTTCCATTAGTTTATCCAGGTAGAATTCCTTTGCCTAGGGGGAGCTACGTGGAAGTTGCGCATTTACAGTAACATTAAAGTACAATAATAATAATAATAATAATAATAATAATAATAATAATAATAAAAATGATGATAATAATAGCAATAATAATAATGATAATAATAATAATAATGATTTCAAATTTTGCCCCAAGAGCAGCCATTTTGGGGAAGGAGATGTGTCGAATACATCGACCCCAGTTTTTCACTGGTACTTAATTTATCGACCTTGAAAGGATGAAAGGCAAAGTAGACCACGGCGGAATTTGAACTCACAACAACAACAATAATAATAATAATAACAACAACAACTTTCTAATATAGGCACAAAACCTGACATTGTGGAAGAGAGTGCTAGTCGATTATATCGATCCCAGTACTGAACTGCTATGTACTTTATCGAGCACGAAAAAATGAAAGGCAATCGTGACCTAGGCGGAATTTAAACTCGGAACGTAAAGCTGGAAGAAATACCACTAATCATTTTGGCCAGCGTGTTGACGATTCTGTCAACGGCGGGTTGACACAGGGCCTGAAAGTTTCAGTAGAGATGGTCAGTTAATTACGTTGACTCCAGTGCTCAAATGGTATTTAATTCATCAATTATGAAACGATTCGGCCTCCTCACCGCCGCCTTGATCCCACTTTCTGTAGTCCTGTGCAAAATCAACGTGCACTATGAGCTGAGGAAGAATGGACTTCGTCTCAACCACTTTCTTTTCATAGATGATTTCAAACTTATCGCAAAAAAATCAAACAGAGCCTGAAATAGAGAGACTGGTTGAGATTGTGAAAATGTGCAGCAAGGATCTAGGGATGGTATTCGATATCTCGTAGTGTGCCAGGAGATCAACATATCCTCATGAAAGAAAGAGAAAAGGTTGGTAAATATGGAGACCTGAGAACTGAGATTGCCAAGATGTGACAGCTACGACAGTCAAACATAAAGGTTATCCTTATTATCATTGGAGCATTGGGTTCAATACCACCCAATCTGAAAAAAAAAACATCTGAAAACCTTAGAAACACCCTACAATCTAGATGTATTGCAAGAGTCGGCATTACTTTCAACTGCACGCATATTGCATAAAGTACTGTCTGTCTGAGGTCCTTGTTGTGACATGACAAACAGTACAAAGCCCCGGTAGAAACAATATCTTTAATCAACAACCTCACGATATTGTATACAGTGCGACGTCTATAATGATAATAATAATAATAATAATAATAATAATAATAATAATAATAATAATAATAATAATAATAATGATGATGATATTTTCTACTCTAGGCACAGGGCCCGAAATGTCGGTAGAGAGGGCCAGTCGATTAGATCGACCGTAGTACGCAACTGGTACTTAATTTATCAACCCCGAAAGGATGAAAGACAATTTCGACCTCCACGGAATTTGAACTCAGAACGTCAAGGCGGGCGAAATGCCGTTAAGCATTTCACCCGGCGTGTTAACGATTTTGCCAGCTCGCCGCCCTATACATAAATAGAGAGATATGTACAGACACATGTACAAACACACGCGCAAACACGCACACAAGCACGCATGCACGCACAACAGTGAAAGAAGGAACATGGCAGAATATTTGGTAAGCAGCAAAGAAGACATGCTACAGTATGCTGCTAATGCAGAAGGATTTACCAAAAATGGACTTGAGAGTGCTCATGGTTTCTGATCACGAATAGCCAACAAGAATGAAGTATATGGAATCACACGATCAGTTCCACCGTGAAACTAACAACTTAAAAGACCAGAAACTATCATGGATGTAGCTCAGCAAGGGTGACCTAAAAAGGAATACCGAAACCCTACTCATCACTGCCCAGGATCAGGCATTGAATACCAACTCAATGAAAAGGGATATATACCGCAAAGGCGCAACGAACCTCTGCAGAATGTATGGGAAGAGTGTTGAAAGCATGACTCACATTGTTAGTGCTTGTGAAAGTCTTGTACAGAAAGAGTACAAGCGCAGACATTACAAGGCTGCTCAAAACCTTCACTGGCTACTATGCCGGAAGTATAGATACGAGTTAATGGTACCAACGTACACCGGATAAGGTAATGGACGAAAAGGAGAAGGCAAAAGTACTCTGGGACAGTCTAGTCTCGGCCGTATTTGAACCAGGAAGTAGCGTCAACAACATAATCATCAATAACAATAATTTTAGCACAAGGCCAATAATTTTAGTGGACACGCTTGCGTCCACGTAGGGCAAATGAAAGTATTGATGGGAGTGGGATGTGATTGACTTTTTCCAAGCAGCTTCATGTAGCTAATCGTGAAAGAGTGAGTGAGAGAAAGAGGAAGACAAAGTAAGAGGAGAAAATGCTGATAAATTATTTATACCTCGAAGATCTAAGATTATTTAGAAAGTTAAATAAGAAAAAAAAAATCATCTAGCAGCGTTTAAAAGATGAAGAAGACAAGGAAGGGAGATAATTCCAATAAGATCAGTTGAGAGAAATTTTATAAGTATATACAACTATATATACATACATACATACATATATATATATATATATATATAATTTTGTTTAAATGAGTTCCAACACTGTATGTTTTTTATGTTTTATTTATATTTCTGCAAAACCAATGTGGGATATAGAATATAGAATATGGAATATACAATATATAATATAAAATAAAAATGGATGGTACTATGAAATAAAGTATTGAATATATGGAATATGTCTTATTGAATAGAAGAAATATTGAGTGTTCAATATAAAGGATTAAATATATAAAGGCGAATACGTATTTTCTATACCTTGTGGTATTTCATCATGGCCGGTATGACAGACTTT
>NC_068995.1:20163127-20164018 GCF_001194135.2 Octopus bimaculoides
ATATGTATATATATATATATATATATATATATTATCTACATGTATGCATGCACGCACGTAGAGTGACTCAAGGGCCGAGAGTTTCGTGTGTTGGGACTTATCAAAAACTTGAATACCTATATATACAGGGTAGCCTGTAACTCACTACCCATCCATATATCTTATGTATCCAATATATCTGTGCATTGTCCCTCATTCTGGTTGTTTAATATTATACGACGCCATGTTTACAGTAATTTGGTTGGTAGAAATTATCAGTTTTATTTATTAGCTCTTCGAGTATGAGTGGAGGAAAAAAACCTCACGTGACCGTGATGTAGAATAAATATCTTTACGTATATGTCTCATTTTATATGTAATATTATGGTTTGATAAACAATTATCTCCATAAAAAAGAAAAGCTATTTGATAGAAGCAGTGAAATCTTATAGGAAATATTGTGGAAAATAGTTACAAGATAGAAAGATAGAAAGAATCATAAAAGGAATTAATATCAAGCATAACGATGAACCTAAATGATAGCAACAGAGATAGGAAATAAGCATTGGTTCGAATAATCGATAGAAAAAAAGAACTAAAGAAAGAGAAGAGACCCGAACTACTAAATCCCAGATTTACCTAGCCGAAAGCATTAGCCAGCGGGCTATAGATTCCGCTATACTTTTACTATTAATAAATATTTCATCTTGTTTTCTGTAGGTTATTTCACTGTCTGCCTCAGAGAAGTTCCAGTCCATCTGGTGCCGATCTGCAATACATATTTTATTGATAATATTTTAGCTATGATCTAAAAGGATGTATTTTCAGTTGAATATTTCATGATATGTCCAGTCTTACTTAAATACCACAAACAAGCACATATATAATACAATACCACAAACAAGTATATAT
>NC_068995.1:20164420-20167006 GCF_001194135.2 Octopus bimaculoides
GCGTGTGTGTATGTTTACAAGTGTGGTTGTGTGTGTGTATTTCTGTATGATATAATTTCATAAATGAATATATGTACTAATGTATAAGTGTGTGTGTATTTATATATATATATATATATATATATATATATGTGCGCCTTTGGAAGTTTATCGGATGTCTAAAGCTCCTTTGGACGTACAGGAACACACTCGGAAACGCTGTTATACCCCGGTAATAGTTAGACATGCATACATATACTCAGACACAAGTACACAGGCGTGGGCTAGCACAGATACATATTGTATATATATATACTTATACGTTGCGGTTCAGTACAGTTTCCGTTTACTAAATTCAATATGCAAAAACAATGGTCAATCAGATATCTATGTTCTGTCACAGTAATTTCGAAGTTGAAACGTGAAACCCCACTGTTTGCGAAGGAAATTTATTAACCATGCAGCTAGGAGTACGCTTATAATGCGTGTTTGCGCGCGCGCGTGTGCGTTTGTGTATAAGTGTATAGGTATGTATATATTGGGCTGAGACAAAAAGTTCGTACCGTTATTCTGTTGTTGGAGATTAAAGAAGTGATTTCGTTTTGTCACGTGATAGAAATATATGACATATGTAGTGAAAGGTTACATTTTAACATGTCTTTCAATTCGATTGTAGGGTACATATTTTATTTTTACTGTTTTTACGAAAAAAAAAACGTGCAACCAGAGGAAAATATGATACTTTTTTGTTATTTGACTCCCTTTTATTTCTGGCATGTTAAACATGTAGCTGTGTGGTAAAAAAAACTCGCTTCTCAACCATACAGTTCCGGGTTCAGTCTCACTGCGTGTCACCACGGATAGGTGTCTTCTACTATATATAGTCTCGGACCGACCAGAGCTTTGTGAGTAGATTTGGTAGACGGAAATTGAAAGAAACTTGTCGTACATATATATGTATATATTTATATGTGTGTGAGCTTTGTGTCTGCTTTTGTTTCACAACCATCATCACTTGACAACCGATGTTGATGTGCTAACGTTCCCGTAACTAAGCGATTCGGCAAGAAAGACCGATAGAATAAATACTAGGTTTTAAAAAATTACGTACTGATGTCGAGTTTTTTTACTAAAGTATTTCAAGGCGATGTCCCAGTATGGCTGCAGTCCAATGACTAAAGCAAGTGAAAGATAAACGATTAAAAAAACAGCAAAAAAAAAAGTGCCGCTCAGAGAGATAGTGCCATAACTGAGAGAAATGTTTGTAAGTGGTTTGCTAGGTCAGGTGTGAAGTTTTTGCTCTGGGAGACCATGAATATTCCGACAGACCTATATTTGTTGACGTTGACCAAATCTAAATACTAATCAAAAATAATCCATGTTACACCACACGAGATATCACCGAGATATTCCACATATCTCATATGAACGATATAAAGTATTTAAAAACCCTTGATCACGTGAATCCCTGTGTTGATTGAGAACCTCATAATGTAACGGAAAATAATTCAGAGGACTGCATTTCCTTCTGGAATTCTCTGCTCGAACACAGCAAAAACTTCCCAATTTTCAAAAAAACGATCACTGATGAGGGAAAATGTGGGGTGAGAAATCTCTTGAAGAAAACGAAAAGAATCACTTATAATCACTCCAAAAGCTGGCCAGTATCCGAAGATGGTAACACCCATCGTGTGTGATTAGAAGGGTACAGTGTGTTATGACCTTCAAAATTAGATATTGAGTTAAGACAATAATTGTTCCTAATTAGACATAAAGGAGGCAATCAATGAAAAACGTCCAAAATTAGCCAACCGGAAGGGTCTCGTCTTCTTTCAAGAAACGCTAGATCTCATGTCTCCTTACAGACTTGGCAGAAATTGGTACAGCTTGGTTGGGATATCCTTCAATACCCATCGTACTCACCTGACCCTGCACCTATGAATTATTTATCTGCAAAATTTTCGTAATATGAAGAAAGTCAGTTCTTTGGAAGATTGTAAAAACCATTTAAACAGTTCATGTCATGAAAAGATGCGAATTTCTGGAGGATGGGATAAGCTGGTTCAAACATGGCGAAAGATAGTGGAACAAAATGGGACACATGTAACTGAATAAAGATATGTAAAAGTATCTAAATATTGTTTTTCAAGTTTATTTTTTAAAATGATACGACCTTTTGTTCCAAGTCAATATCTGTGTGTGTGAGTGTGTCTATATATGTATGTATATGCGTGTGTATGAATGCATGTATGTACACACACGCATATATATGCACACACATACACCTATGTATATATTTATGCATGCGTACATGTATGCATGTACGTATGTACATATATATGAGTATTCTTGCATGTGCTGTAAGTGTTGAGCAATAATATGTTCATGCGTAAGCAAACCGGAACGCACACGCAGAAAACATACACACTCACACTGAAGCACACACACATATGCATATCCAATACATACACACAATATATATACATATATATATAATATATATATATATATAAAGTACATATATGGTATATATATATTTATGGTTTATTTATGTACATATATATATATATATATATATATATATATATATATATATATATATATATA
>NC_068995.1:20167719-20170367 GCF_001194135.2 Octopus bimaculoides
ATATATATATATATATATATATATATATATACTATCTGAATTACCCGACGTTGCCCGGATTACTGCTTTTCTTTTTCTGATTAGTAAGCAATAAATATGAAAAAATATTTTTAATCATAATCATTTCAAAATATCTATATTTAATTTTTTAAATATCCAAACAATATTGTACAGTTGGCCATGGGAGAAGCATGTAGTAGAGAGATAAAGTCCAATAATCTTGATAGTTCGTATCTCTTTTACTTTAATCAGTCATTCAAACACATTTACTGTAGGGAGTTAGAAGAAAAGTTGGAGAGCGGAGAAAATCTTTGGGATGCTTAATTACGGTTCCTTACATTCTGATTTCAAATGGTGCCAAGATCAACATTGTCGTTCTTCTTTCTAGGGTCGATAAAATAAAGTACCAGTCAAATACTCCCGTGGATATCATCGACCAATCTCTACCTGCAAATTTCTAACCCTGTGCTTAAGCTAGTAATGATAAGGATATCAGCTCAGCAGCTTTGGGAACTGGTCACGCAAGCGAGCAATCGTGATTTCAAACCTCCTTTACTGATGTGATGTTCTTATTTAGTTGGAATGAAGAATTTGATGAATCCTTTAAGCGTCGGAAAAAAAGGCAGCAGTGATTTAGCGGTAGATATAGCACACAACTGAGAATATGAACAGGAATATAGGCACGGATTTTCTCTCTGTATATAGACGTGTGGATCCTTGTATGAATACCCGTATGCATGATCGTGTATGTGCGTGTGTGTGTGAGTGTGTGTACATTTATATCGACAGAAAGTGAGAGATGTATGTATAAACGTGTATGTATATGTACACACACATACACACACATATATATAATGCGAACGTGTGCGCGTGTGACTGAATGTGTGTATGTTCATGCACATTGGTATAACATTAGATTAAGAGAGTACATGAAAAGCATTAAACTGTTTAATATAGACTAAGTGTACATAAACATTTATATACGCTGTGGGTGTATGTGCGTGTGTGTGTGTGTGGTGCGTGTGCGCGCGAGTGGGTACCTGTCTCGATTTATCTGTCTCAGACAGATAACGTCTATTTGACTCTATCAGTGGCAGGAGTAACTTACCTGGCGACGGCCCCCAGCGATAAAGTTAAAGCACTCTGTGGAATAGTTTGTGCTTTTCAACGAGGAATTCGTATGTTTACACGCACGCACCCCCACCGCTCATATACGCTCACACACACACACATATACATGCGTACACACACACACACACACACACACACACACACACACACACACTCACACACAAGGACAGACAGAAGCATACGTGTATATATCTGGGTGTCTTCTATTTTGTCATTGATATATTGGCATCTATCTATCTACCTATCTCTCTCTCTCTCTCTTTCTACATATATGTGTGTGTATGTGTGTATACAGACCTCATATACCTTCTCTCTCTCTCCCTCTCTACTATATATATAGTAGTTTTATAGGATCACGCGCTGTAACAGCGCGTTACAGCATCCACCATTTTTTGGTGACTCCCTACTAACCCTAGCGGATGACATCTCTGCACCACTTAGGTGAACGCCTTACCCAAATCCTTGCGTCTGTTATGGTAGTCGTTGCTGGTGAGGTTTTCATCAAGTCGTAGTGCAAATCCTTAACCTTTTTTAGTCGCCTTTTTACAATACCCAGGGAAAACAATGGGTCTATGTTTTGATATACCAGTTCCCAATAAAAAAGAATAAACGTGAAATGAAGTGTTTGCTTAAAAATACAGCACACTTCCGGTCCCGAGAATAAATCGCAAGATCTAATAATCGTGAATGCATCATACTATCCACTAGGCCGCGCGCACGCACACACACACACACACACACACACAAAGGCGGCGAGCTGGCAGAAACGTTAGCACACCGGGCGAAATGCTTAGCGGTATTTCGTCTGCCGCTATGTTCTGAGTTCAAATTCCGCCGAGGTCGACTTTGCCTTTCATCCTTTCGGGGTCGATTAAATAAGTAGCAGTTACGCACTGGGGTCGGTATAATCGACTTAATCCGTTTGTCTGTCCTTGTTTGTCCCCTCTGTGTGTAGCCCCTTGTGGGTAGTAAAGAAATAACACACACACACATATATATGCATGCAGGTAATCTTTATCTCCAGCTTAACGTGGAGGCTCTGTTAGAACACAGAACACTTCGTTATTTACTTTCAGAGGACTTCTCATACACACGACGTAAACAAGAGTGCTTATATGCACCACCACATGAGAGATAGTCTCAAAGCAAATAATGCTATCTAACACAACCTGCTCGTGAAATTAACGAGCAAGTGGCTGAGTGTTCCACAGAGACGCATGCCCTTAACGTAGTTCTCAGGGAGATTCACCGTGACACAGAATGTGACAAGGCCGGACCTTTGAATGCCACGTACACCTCACTTTTACCAGCTGAGTGAACTGTGTTCTCGTGTTTAAGTTCCCATAACTTAGCCTGACGTCAAAAGCGACCGACAGAATAAATAACAGGCTTCAAAATAAATATTGGAGTCGATTCTTTCGATTAAAATTCTTCATATCAGTACTCCAACATGGCCGCAGTCTAATGATTGAAACAAATAAAAAAATAAAAAGAATGTCTATGTGTATTTCAGTGGG
>NC_068995.1:20170383-20171552 GCF_001194135.2 Octopus bimaculoides
GGGGGGGGGGGGGGTAGTGCACGCTCGTGCGTGCGTGCATACTTTCAAATTTCAAATTGAAAATTTCAGACCAATCCACAGAGTGCTATAATTTTATCGCTGGGGGCAATCTGCAGGTAAATTACCTCTGCCAGGTGTAGATTCAGACAGGCTTTATCTGTCTGTGACAGATAAAGTTTGACAGGTACACGCTCGCGCGCACGCACACACATACACACACACACACACACACTACTTTTAGTTGGTCGATATACATAAACGTGGCCAAATAATCTCCCTTACAATCATCTGATTATTACTCTAAGATTTTATTCTAATTCATTGACTGGTCCTCCGTCGCTTACAACGGTGAGGGTTCCATTGATCTGATAAAACGGAACAACCCGTTCGTAAAATTAACCGCGTACCCTTAACATGGATATCAAGGAGATTCAGTGTGAAACAGAGTAACAGATTCAACTCACTTTTGCCAGCCGAGTGGACTGGAGCAACGTGAAATGAAGTATCTTGCTTAAGGACACAACACGTCGTCAGGAATTGAACTCACAACCGTGTGCCGAATACCCTAACCATTAAGCCATGTGCCTTCACCCTAAGTCATTTTGTCTGTGAAGGAATGGTTTTGCGATTACTACGCCGCTGAGATAAGGAATGAGCTGACTCCACATTGTAGTGTAATGACTCTTTCTAAAGATAGAAACTAGAAAGTGTAAGACAGACAGTGGGAGAGACACGGGGAGAGAGGGAGAGAGAGAAGTGGGGAAGACAGAGAATGACAGTGAGAGAAACGGCGAGAATGACAGAGAGACAGACGGAGAGCGAGAGAGTGAATGACAGTGAAAAAGACGGAGAGAGAGAGATAGAGGGAGCGCGAATGACAGTGAGAAAGACGGAGAGAGAGGGAGAGAGTGAGTGAGTAACAGTGAGAAAGACGGAGAGAGAGAAGGATCGGGAATGACAGTAAGAAAGCGGGAGAGAGAGAAAGAGAGAGTGAATGACAGAGAGAGAGAGAGAAGAAGAAGAGAGAGAGAATGACAGAGAGAGAGAGCATGACAGAAAGAGAGAGCATGACAGAGAGAGAGAGAGCATGACAGAGAGAGAGCATGACAGAGAGAAAGAGAGCATGACAGAGAGAAAGAGAGCATGACAGAGAGAGAGAGAGAGAGAGC
>NC_068995.1:20171638-20173791 GCF_001194135.2 Octopus bimaculoides
ACAGAGAGAGAGAGAGAGAGAGAGCATGACAGAGAGAGAGAGAGAGCATGACAGAGAGAGAGAGAGAGAGTCGTTTATTGTTGGAATTATACTCAGCAATATTTACCAAATCGCACTCAACCGGTTTATGTTAATTCTTTTAGTTCAAGAACGACTGTTTCGCCCCCTACATGAAAGTTTCAAAATAGTATCCATATCTGACACTAAATTTGTATGCTTAAAGCGATATACCCGTTATGATACACCTCTCGCAACTTAGCGAAATAAGGCCTAAAATTACATCTGAAGATGTCTCTTGATTATCGAGATACGAAGCGCAAATGGATCAATATAATAACTATTGAGTTAACTGCTAAGATAAGTGGATTAACTGATTATCCATTAAAAAATCCCTTGAAAAGCCAACTTCCAAACTCACAAACGGACATGTTGTTTGTTGCTCAATAAACGTTTGTGAAATATCAACACCAACGTCCATGCTTTTTTTGTTTAATTTTTCTTTATTGGTAACAGAGTTAATTTATTTCTATAAGCCACGTCTAATCAAGTAAAAGTAATTAGTCATTGTCACTTGCAGTGCAACTTACTAAACTAAAACGTAAGAACACATGGGATAATGTAGTCCTTGATAACCCGTGTCAGAAAAAATGTCGGAAGGTCATGGTTAAAACAAGTTTGGGCTTACAACTAGCCTGCAGTTAAACTACAATAACACAGTTATAAATATAATTTAAGAGATGAGGAATTATGTACATTATTCACATTATTTACATTTGGCGGATATTTGTCCTCGTCTTGTTTGTTGTTAACACAACGTTTCGGCTGATATACTCTCCAGCCTTCATCGGGTGTCTTGGCGAAATTTCGAACCTGGGTTCTCATTCCTAAGGTATTTTTTGATGTTGTTGTTGTTGTTATTATTATTATTATTCAGGTCACTGCCTGGAATCGAACTCGGAATTTTGGGGTTAGTAGTGCGCGCTCTTAACCACTACGCCATAAGCCCGTTGTTTTAACAACAAACAAGATGAGGACAAATATCCGTCAATTGTAAATTATGTAAATAATGAACTACGATAACTTCATTCAAAACACTTGCTCGACTCCAGTATTAGACTGATAGTAAGACGGCCAGCTGGCAGAATTGATAACACGCCGGACAAAATGCTTAACGGCATTTCATCCGTTATTACGTTCTGAATTCAAATTCAGCCGAGGTCGACTTTTCATTTCATCATTTCGGGGTCGATAGAATGAGTACCAGTTGGACATTGGTACCGATGTAATCGATTTACCCGCTTCTTCGAAATTTCTGGCCGGCCTTGTACTAAAAAATTTCAAAGCATCATTTGACTGACAATCTATGCTATCGACCCCGTAAAATCCACTACAGCGGGATTTAAAGACTGAGTGTGAAAATCAATTATTGTGAGACAATTTTACTCAATACGTGGTCCTTCATTGAGCTGAAATCAACAGCTAAACCTCTGACAAATGACACCCTTACAGTTTTAAGTAACGGAATTTTGAGAACCTACGAGTTTTTATTGATATAGAAACGACAGGATTTTCATGACTGGAAAGTCGAGGTCAATACTGTCTTTCATCCAATTGGACTTCGATAAAATAACGTGTAATATCTTTCGTCTAAATCCGAAAACAGATATTTCTGTAAAAAAATTAATAAATAAAGGCGGTACTCCAGCATGGCCACAGTCGCATGACTGAAACAAGTAAAAGAGTAAAAGAGTAAAAGAGTAAAAGAGTAAAAGAGTAACTGCGTTGCACAAGGCTAGCGCAAGAAGATCAAAATTATTTTTGCAACAATATCCACGTTTTTTAGAAAGAAGGATATACTGGTAATCCATCTCCTTAAAGATATGGAGCACTGTCTTATCTAATGTGTCCTTCACATTATTAAAACGATAAAGCGGTAATTTGAAGTAGACTTGGTTGCTATTTCTAGCTCGACATACTTTATCAGTCATTAGTGTTTTGCTTCATCCATGTGAGTCTGGAAATCCAGTAGATTTATCACTAAGCCTATTCAAACTATGGCCCCTCCGTTTCTTTACTTGTAAATTGGATTACATTGTCTTGTGTGTGTGTGTGTGTGTGTGTGTGTGTGTGTGTGTGTGTGTGTGTGTGTGTGT
>NC_068995.1:20174042-20174769 GCF_001194135.2 Octopus bimaculoides
ATGGTGGTGGTGTTAGTAGTGGTGGTGGTGGTGGTGGTGGTGGTGGGTTTTGGTGGTGTTTGTAGTAGTAGTAGTAGTAGTAGTAGTAGTAGTAGTAGTAGTAGTAACAGCAGCTTGCATGCTTTGGTGCTGAAAACTAACAGACTGAAAACTAATACAGGACAGTTTCCCTTCAGTTCCTACAACACTCACGCAGGTTTGCAAAACAGCGATCGATATCAACAGATAAATGGGCCGCATCGTTCTTTTTTTATATATCCGTCCACTAGACTCAATGATTGCGACAAAACAATTATCAATTAGTGTGACAGGTGCGCAAAAGTACGCTGTCGGTCACCTGATACGCCGTTAGAAGATTGAATAAAAATGGTTGATTGTCTGGCTGTCTGGTTGTCTGGCTGGTGTCCGACTGGCTATTATCAAGGCTGTCTGATCTGACTGGCTAGATGCATAGCTGGCAAATAGCATGGCTTGTCTGTCTATCTATCTACCTATCTATCTATCTGAATGTAGCAAAGATGGTGCGTGCAAGTGACGATACCTCTTTGAGCATGATCCTATAAATCGACAAAAAATTTTTTTAAAAAAAGAGAGAGAGAGAGCACTTCGCTCTCATGTGTCTATTCCCTGCTGAGGTTACCATGGTCTTTTCAGTAGGCTTTTCTCTCCATGGATAAACCTAATGTTACCCGATTTTACAAAATTGACATTTTCTGTGATATACGAT
>NC_068995.1:20175345-20177748 GCF_001194135.2 Octopus bimaculoides
TATATATATATATATATATATATATATATATATATATATATATCTTTCAGTCTCCTGTTCTGGCAATGTTTCTTTTGTATATCCGTAGTGGGGAAATGAATCGTTGCTGTCTCTTGCGATTGAGCGTCCATCATTGACAAGACCAAGGAAGGTCGAAATCACGTGATCTGGTGGTTTCTACACCGAAGATGACAGGGATTTATCTCCTGAACCACAAGCCAATATAAGAGTTTTTCCCATAACTACCGCAGTATAGTCTGTTCCAACAGAACATCCACGTTTAAATGGGGATAAATATGACTTCTCGTTGTTAATATGGCTTCTGTCGCTATTATATATTTTTTTAGCAGGCTCACTGGCCAATAGCGACACCAGTACCCGTTCTAGCACCGTTTTCCTATATATCACTGGCGGGGAGATGGAACGGTGCTTCCGCTAATGGCCGAGCATCGATTATTGATGAGACCCAGGAAGGTCGAAATCACCTGATCTGGTGGTCTCGGTGCCGGAGATAGCGGGGATTTATCTCCCCACAAGCGATATAAACAGGAATGCATTATGAAGCAAAAGCTTATGGTATCTACCGTAGTAAAGTTTGTTGTAATGGGGATAAATGTGGGGATAAATGTTATCTTCCGGTATTTATACTGCCTCTGTCACTTTTAAATAAATGTGTGTGTGTGTGTGAGTGTGTGTGAATGTACTTGGACATAAATAGGTATATATTTATACACCTCTGTGTGAGAGACAGCATGGGTATATCTGTTTGTCTACACATACACACACCCACATAAACACACACAAATGCACAGACATATATATTTGTATGTGTGTGTGTATATATATATTACATGTGTGTCTGCTTGTATATATGTAATCATCAGGCGATACAAATACTCAGAGCAGTTTAATGATAAAATTATGTCTCGGCTAAAAGTACCGGAGTACACTGCAATAGATTTCACGAAACTAATCATAGCTGACGTTAACTACAGTAAGCCTCCTTGGATTTTAGCGATTATTTTGTATTGTTTTACTATGTTTTCCTTCGTGCGTCTTGATTCCACGTTCGAATCACGCATCTTCCAACTAATAAATCAGTTTGACTTATGTTTATTAAACGGGTCATATTACAGTGAAGTAGGAAAGTCACTGAAGCATCGAATAACCTATATTTGCTTATTCGTTCTGGACCTATTCAAAATGAGTCCAAAATCCACCGGTCACCCACACCCTGTTTTTCTTTTTTATCTTTTTATGATCGGTTTATTAAAATAACAATCCAGAACCAGAGTCGATTCCTATTTAACTTTTTATTCTCACCCTCTCATTTTTTTCTGTTAGAAACTGACCGGGACTCGACATGAGGGAGAATGAGCTTCGGCAGATTTAGATGTCCAGAGACACGACTTGCATTTCTAAGATTTCATTTTAAGCTGAGGACCCAAGGCAAAGTAAGACCAAATTTCAAATGTGAGCACACTGAATATTGGTCAACTTCATCAATACAAAGCAATTGATCTATCGCACTCATTCAAAAATTCTCCGACAAAATTAGGGCGGCTGATAAAAACGATGCCATGTGCACTGACTAACTCACGTAGCTTATATTTCTGCCCTTTAAATGGTAAGTTCAAATCTCTTTAGGGATTATTAAGCTTTCATCTAACCGGGGGTCATGCTACTGTACCACTAACGTACCCAGGCAAATTTAATGCGTTACAACTCTCTCGTAAATTGCATCGCTTTTTTTTTTTTTTAAATGAAATTCTGCCAAATTTTAATAAAATCAATATTTTGTTTCGTACTTTTCAAATTTAAGTTCAAATCTCCGAGGAGTCAATTTTTACTTTTCCTTTTCATCCACCCGTGATCGATAAAATAAAAATTAGACAAATATATGGGGTCGATTTTATCGACCAAACCTCTCCTCTACGAAAACTTGGCCTTGTTCCTAATCAAAACTAATGAATGATTTTGTAGGTTTGTTATTTTTCTATTTCCTTTGCAACAAGGAGATGAGATCAGTCACATGTACCAAGGTCCTCGGGTTACACTTTTGACAACACCACCGGCTATTTGTAATGCTGTATTCATATATACGCATATGTATCTACATATATGAATGTATGTGTACCTAAATTCAATATATATGTCTCTGACGTGAAGGGAGATGAAGAATAGCTGAGATTCAGTGCCTTACCGTATGTATACATATATGTTTCCAAATTATTTGTGTGTGTGCTGTGAGTGAATGTGCGTATATGTATGTATGTATGTATGTATGTATATCTATCTGTCTATCTATCTATCTATCTATCTATCTATCTATCTATCTATCTATCTATCTATCCATCCATCTATCCATCTCTCTCTCTCTCTCTCTCTCTCTCTCTCTCTCTC
>NC_068995.1:20178093-20178908 GCF_001194135.2 Octopus bimaculoides
ATATACATATATATATATATGTATATGTATGTATGTATGTATATATATATATATATAGATAGATATAGATATAGATATATAGATATGCGTGTGTGTGTATGTGTGTGTGTGCACACATACATACATATACAAACGTGTGCATGGAGGTATATATATGTAGATGTGTGTATATTAATACTTATATATGTATGCGTGTGTGTCTGTACACACACACTCAAATCCGTCTGGGAAGCATGGCTGTGTTTTTACACCTATGTCCATCTGCTATCTGAATGTATGAATGCTTTTGCACTTATGTGCATGTGCGTGTATGTGAATAGATCGCCAAGTCTTCTAATTCAGCAAAGCCAATCAACGAACACACGTACACACAATAACTTGTAATGATGCAGACGACCAACACCAACTAGCTGCATTAAAGCTACCAACCGAAGAGAACGAGATCACAATGAGGCGGCTACTATAGGTGATTGATAATATACTATGTGTATAGACAGCAGATAGATGGATAGATAGATAGATAGATAGACAGATAGACAGACAGATAGATAGATAGATAGATAGATAGATAGATAGATAGGTATACATATACACAAATACTTACCTACATACATAAATATATATATACACACACACACATATATAAATAGAGAGAGAGAGACAGCTATCTACGTCTTTACCAATCTTTCTATCAATGTAACTATATATAAATCCGTGTGTACGTGTGTGTGTGTTTACACACACACACGTCTATCTATCTATCTATCTATCTATCTATTTATTTATATATATATATAAGTGTGTGTGTGTGTATA
>NC_068995.1:20179586-20180434 GCF_001194135.2 Octopus bimaculoides
CACGAGTATATATATATATACATATATATACATTTTTTTGTATACATTCAGTCGAAGGTACAGAGTAGCTCAAAGAGCGAGAGTTTCGTGTGTTACACAACGACTCAGTGGAAGAGCGTTGCATTCGTTGGTAGCAATCGAAGTCCCAACGAACGAACCTTTCAGGATTTGAGTCACTCCGCAACCTCCACTGATTACTAATAAAAAAAAATGTGTGTGTGTGGGGGGGGGGCGTGAGCGCGTGTGTATTTGTCTCATGCCTACTGGTGTTGCATTGTATGCATCCCCGTACCTTTCTAGGTTCTCAAAAAGTAGCCGATAAAATAAGAACCGATTCTACCAGCAATAGGTCCTGGCGTCCATTTGTTCAACCAAAAGTCATCAAGGCAGATCCCCAGCATCACCGTAGTCCAGTGACTGAAACAATTACAAGATGAAAGCTACATGTGTGTGTGTGTATGTATGTGTGTGTTTGTGTGTGTGTATGTGTGTGTATGTGATTGTGTGTGTGACTGTATATATGTGAATGTGTATGTGTATATGTGTATGTATATATGTGTATGTATATATGTGAATCTAAATATTCGTATATATATATATTGGCACACCTATAAATGTATACATACACCCACATATACATACATTTATCTGTCTTTCTACACACAAACACGCACACACACACACACAGATGTAACTTTGTATGAGTTGCGCATGGTACATATATTTATGTATTTATGAAAATGTAAGTCTCTGTGCTTGTATGTATATATATATATATATATATATATAAATATATATATATATATATCTGTATGTATTTATCTGTCTATTTATCTATCTATTTATCT
>NC_068995.1:20183385-20186856 GCF_001194135.2 Octopus bimaculoides
TATATAATACACACACACGCATATATATCATTGGCTGCAAAGAGGTGTTGTATGCTCTATAGTGTCTCAGTGTCTGCCGGTGTGTATGTCTCTCTCAGTCTATCTCTATACTTCTTTCTCTCTATTAATCTCCCCCTACTCTTTTCCTCTCTCTCTCTCTCTCTTTGTCTTTCTCTCTCTCTCCCTCTCTCCTTGTGGTATTGTTTATCGAAATGTAGATCAGTAGTGTGCTACACCTCGACGTGCAGATAGTGTGCCAGATAAATGACCGTCAGGTCAGTGGTTCGTATGACAACACTAGTGCAATAATTACCGCATTAGAAAAGCCATTTATCTCTGAATGATTTACTCCAGCCTACAGCAAATATGTTTTATATTAAGGTAGTTCTCATCAATTTTCCATGTGACGGAGACCGCATTAATCTAATCTAATCGCTTAGAATTCATGAAGATCAGCTGTTGTTGTTGTTGTTTATCTGTATTTCAGAAGTCCTGTGATCAGATGCTTTCCAGCTGGGGCCAACCAGACATTTTTTTTCTTTTTAATAGTGTATTGGGCACACTATTTATTCAATGTGTTGCCCTGTTTCTTAAGGACTGTTCTGAGAGATTTTTCTATCATGCTGAAAAAAAAAACACGTTTGAGGTAACCTTGTTGGCCTCTGAAAACTTGTAGTAGTAGTAGTAGTAGTAGTAGTAGTAGTAGTAGTAGTGGTGGTGGTGGTGGTGGTGGTGGTAGTAGTAGTAGTAGCAGTAGCAGCAGCAGCAGCAGTAGTAGTAGCAGTAGTAGCTGTTGTTGTTGTTGGTGGTGGTGGTGGTGCTGTGGTGGTGTTGTTGTTGCTGCTGTTGTTGTTGTTGTTGGTGTTGTTGTTGGTGTTGTTGTTGGTGTTGTTGTTGTTGTTGTTGTTGCTGCTACTGCTGCTGCCGCTGTTGCTGTTGCTATATTTTTCGTTGTATTTTTCGTTTATTATAGTATGCTTTGATTGAGCAAACCTATAAGCAAAATCACTTCCAGTCATGGCTACCATGTTGTAAACCCAGGACCATAGCATCCTGGTTTTCAACTTGGTCGATAAAAGGCGTATCAGTCAAGTACAGGGGTCAATGTAATCAACTTTCCCCTCCCCTCAAAAATTGCTAATCTGGTGCCAAAATTTAAAACCATAATTAATAAGTAGCAAAAGGTGAAAATTTTGTCGAATCGTGAGCATGCCAGACAAAATGCTTAGCAGTATTTCGTCCGTCTGTACATTATGAGTTCAAATTCTGTCTTTCATCTTTTCGTGGTCGATAAAATAAGTACCAGTCAAGCACAAATATTGGAGTAATCGACTGGCCCTTTCACCCAAACTTTCAAGCCTTGAGTCTTAAGTAAAGTCGATTATTAATAAGAGACGAGCTGGCAGAATTGTTGGTGTATCAAGCAAAAACTACTTAGCGACATTCGTACCGGGTCTTTAAGCTTTGAGTTCAAAATCTACCCTGTTCTATTTTGCCTTTCATCCTTTCAGGGACGATGAAATAAAGTATTAGCGAAGTACAGGGGTCAATGTATTTGACTAGCGCCCTTCCTCTACAGCTTCAGGAATTGTACCAAACTTTGAAACAATTATTTTGAACATTACAATGGTTATTATTGATTCCATTAATGCAGCTTTTGATGTCCTTTTTTCAAGTCTTTCCTGCGCTCAACTTAGCTTTCATCTTTCCGGAATCGATAAAAGAAAATATCAATACAGCTCCGGTATCAACTTTTTCGACTGTTCCCAACAGCCATATTTCTGGCCTTGTAACTATTTAAGAAATTTAGGGTGGTGCATTGCAAGGTGTTAAGGTCAAGCAAAAAAATGTTTACGTTCAAATCCCACCGAGGTCAATTTTGTCTTTCGCTCTTCCGAGGTCGATAAAATCAGATACCAGACAAGTACTGAAGTTGATATAATCGACTTCGAATTTCTGACTCTTCTTTTTCTTTGTGAGAAATTATTATAATCATTTTTATAGAACGATGTGAGGGCAGAATCTCAAAATTAAAAGGTAAAATTCTTTGCGGTAATTCCTCTTGCTATTTTGTCCCAGGCGAGCATTGATTGTGGGACCTATAATAAGAGGTATTAGGGTGGCGAGTTGGCAGAATCGTTAGCACGCTGGGCGAAATGCTTAGCGATATTACATCTACCGTTACCTTCTGAGTTCAAATTCCACCGTGGTTGACTTTGCCTTTCAACTTTTCGGGTCGATTGAATAAGTACCAGTTACGCACTAGGATCGATGTAACCGACTTAATCCCTTTGTCTGTCCTTGTTTGTACCCTCTATGTTTAGTCCTCTGTGGGAAATAATGAAATATATAATAAGAGACATTCTAGCCATAAGTATCACAGACCTTTTTTCCCGTGACGGTATCCCAGAACTCGAATGGCCGGGAAACTTAAGCTCAACTGTGCCATTACCTTGCTAACCAATTATATACTGACGCAGATTGGCAGTCGATGGATTAAATCGAATCCGGCATTTTATATCAATGCTATTTTCATTCTTCCTGCGTCAGTAAAATAAAGTACCACTCAAGTACAGGGGTTGATAAAATCAATGGTTTCCCCATGAAACTTCTTGTTTAATACCTTATGTTGGAATCATTATTTTCAGGTTGAGAACGGGCGGTGAGAAGGTATAATTGGCGAGCGTCGAAAAAATGATCTTTTGGTATTCAATTACGTCTTTTACCTTCTAAGTTCAAACCCGGTAGAGTTGTCTTAGCCTTTCATCTTTTCAAGGTTTAAAATTAATGTATCCGTTTAGTATCGAAGTAGATATAATTGATTGTTCTTCATTCTTCAACTAAAATACAAGTTTCAAATTTTGTCGTAAGGTCAGTAATTTCGGAGGATGCGTTAAGTTGTTTACATCAACCCCTACTGTTCAACTGGTATTTATTAAATCGACCCCGAAGGGATAAAAGGTAAAGTTGATCCCGTTGGAATTTGAACTCAGAATGTAAACTCGGAAATGAGGACTTGTGTCTAATTTAGAAAACATTATCATATTAACGCAGAGATGTTACTAAAATCGGTAGAGCACTGGAGAACGTGCTTAGTGTTATTTATATCTTCGTTTTGGATTCAGATCCTACTCCATTAGATCTCATACTGAATTCATTGCCTTACCATACTTAGTACCCGCAGCTCTTAATGACAACCGGTGCTGGTGTGTTTACGTTTCTGTAACTTAGCGTTTCAGCATGAGAGACACATAGAATATGTACCAGGCTTTAAAATAAACAATACTGGAGTCGATTCATGCGACTAAATTTCTCCAAAGCGATGCCCCAGCATGGCCGCTGTCTAATGTCTGAAACAAGTAGAATTTGTATGTATACATATATATATATATTGATAGGAAGGACAACAAAAGACTTCTTTCACAGGAACTTTCAATGGCCGGATAACTGAAGAGAGGTTATAAAGGACAC
>NC_068995.1:20186866-20187137 GCF_001194135.2 Octopus bimaculoides
ATTAATAACTCTATATATATATATATATATATCAAAGAGGGTCAAAGGCCTATCTCGAAGCACAGGCACATGAAGCCGGATTCCTCGGAGTATATATATTACCCCGCCGGTGTGTCTGTGTATATATATATGTATGTATGTAGATATTTATACGTATATGTGTGCGTGTGTGTGTGTGTGTGCGTTTTTATAAGTGTATCTATGAACGTATGTATAAATATTCAGTTCATATATATGTGTGTGTGTGTGTGTGTGTGTGTGTGTGTGTGTG
>NC_068995.1:20187715-20188248 GCF_001194135.2 Octopus bimaculoides
TATATATATATATATATATATATATATATATGTATATATGTATACGTATATATATATAGGCGCAGGAGTGGGTGTGTGGTAAATAGCTTGTTTACCAGCCACATCATTCCGAGTTCAGTCCCACTGCGTGGAACCTTGAACAAGGGTCTTCTATAATAGCATTGACCCGAGCATAGCCTTGGTAGACGATAACTGAAAGAAGCCCGTCGCATATATGTGTGTGTGTGTATTTTTGTGTTTGTCCCAACCGCTGGTGTGTTTACGTCCCCGTAATTTAGCAGTTCGGCAAAAGGGTTCGATAGAATAAGTATTAGGCTTACAAAGATTAAGTCCTGGGGTCGATTTGCTCTACTAAAGGCGGGGTTCCAGCATGGCTACAGTCAAACAACTGAAGCAAGTAAAAGAATAAAAGATTATATATATATATATATATATATATAACCCAAATAAGATAAAAATTTCTGTATATAAGCATATATATATATATATATATAATATAAATTATATATATGTGTGTGTCGGCGTGTTTATAT
>NC_068995.1:20193497-20196537 GCF_001194135.2 Octopus bimaculoides
GTATGATTGCGTGTATGTTTCTTCACCCACAATTTGAATTGCTACTTTGAGCTATGTTTTCACTAATTAGACGAGCAGTATTACATCTCCTGGCCCTCTCATCTTGATCCAACAAGACACTCTGGTTTCCGGTTCAGTCCCACTGCACGGCACCTTCGTCCAGTGTCTCCCACAGCAGCTCGAACTTATGTGTGTGTCTGTATGCATGTATTCGTTTCTTTGCGTCTATCCTTTCACCACTTGACGAACGGCTTTATACACATGTCTCCATAAACTAGCGGTGCGGCAAAGGAACACATTAGAGTGAGGACTAGGGTCAACTTTTTCGATTAAATCCTTTGTGCTTAACGTCGTTCTCAATGCGAGCAGGCTGGCCCTTTGAATTACAGTCATAGCTCACTTTTGCCAGCTCAATGGACTGGAGTAACGTAGAACATAGTGTCTTGCTCCAGAACACAATGCGCTGCTAGGAATCGAAATCGTGAACTTACAGCCGTCAGCCGAATATCCTGACCAAATACACACATAAATATACACACACAGATACGCATATTCTCTAGAATTGTCATGCCAGTAGATAAAACAATTTCTGATAGTTTGAAGAGAAGAGGACACGCTCTGACACGGTCTGGACATGTGTCTCAGCAGCAATATGCCTTGTCCCCATTAGAACGAGATACTTATACATAAATATATAAAAATTTATAAAACATGTATAGGCAATATGTTAAATAAAACGAGAAATGGTTGAGAGAATTTACTCAAAGTGGCATGACATGTATTTGAACAAGGTCTACTAAAGGTGTATTAAACACTATACAAAATTACTTATTGATGTATTGAAATTATTTACGTTTCCACTGTGAAAAGAACAACTACTTGGTGCTATTTGCAAATTTGAAAATCCTAAGTTGGAGCGTGTATGTACGATCATGTGTGTGTGTGTGTGTGTGTGTGTAAACGCTGCATGACATCATGCGAATGTACTGAGAAAATGTAAACGTTACTGTAACTACAGTAAGAAGTGAAACATCTGCCTGACTAACAAAAGAATCACACTAAACTGCTCCTTTCACTCAGGCACCTATGTAAACTGTAAAAGTGGAGTTCTTTTGCCCCTGCCCTCATGAGCACAGATTTGCATATGTATATTGGCCGAAGGCACTATAATTATAAACACTGGAGTAGCCCTAAGAATTTTCCTCTTAGCAAAACCTGAAGAATGAATGTTTTATCACACCAAACGGTTACATATATAAGCACATACACAAATCTACATGTACACGACCACAAATGATTTAACAGATATATTTGTGATTCGTTTTATTTTCTTTAATACGTTCGTTATATATTTTTTGAATGCCGTGCGGAATTTTCGTGTAACTCGAACTATTTCTGGCTTCTGTGAATTTGCTTGCATTTCATGTTCTCTGGTTTCTCACATAAAAATGGCAATTAATAAGAGAATTATACAATTGAAAGTACCAAGTTAAGTAAATGACAGTCATCTCTCTCTTATCTCATCAGTAACTTGTCTACCGAAACGTCTCCCAAGAAAGCCTGTCGTCCGAGTAGTTAATTTGTAGCGAGTAATTGAGCACCTTCATCCTGATGAGTGCAAAAAGTGCCGGTGGCTGAGATGGCTGTTCAGGCCAATGGTGGGATAGAATAACTGGAAACATTTATCGCAGGGGAGGTTTAGAGGGGGACCAGGAAGTGCGAGTCGTTCTTTGCGTCTTCGCCGTCTTACCTCTGCCTCTTCGCCGTCTTACCTCTGCCTCTTGATGCCGGTTACTTTCCATCTAGTCCGTTCCCTAGACAATGACATGCCACAATTTTGGACAGTCCTTGGCAATTATCTCCCTGGTATTTGGATCAATGGAGCAGCGGAGGAGAGTGGCCTTGAGCTGATCTCGGAAACAGAATTTGAAGTCTCCGCGTGGTTTCACCGAAATCGGTGTGAATGTGTCCGATTCACTTAAACCCTCAATAGTACTCTCCTTATAGACAATATTCTCGTACACACTACAAGAGGGTATCACTCACCGATGGAACACCGACATGAGACTGAAACTACTCCGGTTGATTCCAAACTTTCTATGCATA
The DNA here is from genome assembly GCF_001194135.2 of Octopus bimaculoides. Taxonomy (NCBI): domain Eukaryota; kingdom Metazoa; phylum Mollusca; class Cephalopoda; order Octopoda; family Octopodidae; genus Octopus; species Octopus bimaculoides. Next base: position 20,195,604 of record NC_068995.1, read on the forward strand.
AAGATACTGTATATAAAGACAGGACGATTATAGCTGACTTTACATAGCGTTTTGGCTAAATATCCACGGACACATTGTGTAAAACAGAACAGTATTGAAACAAAACAAGAGTAATGCACTCGTAATTTGTATGCTTATACGTAATATATAGATATATGCATACATATACATACATAAATATATTCATACAAATACACACTCTATGTGTGTATATGTATATATATATATATAATACATAAGTACGTACATACATATGTACGTGAATGTATTTATATGTGCTTATGTATACATGTGTGCTTATAAATGTATATATGCTTGTGTGTGCGTGTGTGTGTGTGTATGTGCGTGTGCGTGTGCGTTTGCGTGTACATATACTTATGCACACGCATTTCCGTATATGACAAGGTCGTAAAACAGATATAACTGAACAAACACACACACAAGATATATATATATCTAAATTATAACAAAAACAACAGGAACTGTTGATGTCCGGCTGGACAATATAATGGCCTGAGTAGACAGAGAGAGAGAGAAAGAAAGAAACAAAGAAAGAAAGAAAGAAAGAAAAAGAGAGTTGATAGTTAGGTGAAGCATTACGGTCAGCTATTTTCTGAAGCATGTATTGTTTCGGCCTCCAGACGACTGGACAGTAAAGGACAGCTGTAGTATTCCTCGACACGTTTGCCTTGTCAATTAAGAACACATTGGAGACATTTCAGAATAAATTACAGTGTGCCTCTAAAGGTTAACTTAACACTTTCTACATTCCATTATTGTTAAGCCTTTTCTGGACAATATAGATGGTCATCGTTATTGTTGTTACTGTTGTTGTTTGTTGCTATTGTTGTTAGCGTTGTTAATGTTGTTGGAATAGATGAGTTAGCTGATTATACATACACACACGCATACACACATACACATGCATATAATA
>NC_068995.1:20196923-20197492 GCF_001194135.2 Octopus bimaculoides
TGTGTGTGTGTGTGTGTGTGTGTGTGTGTGTGTGTGTGCGTGCGTGTGTGTGTGTGTGTGACTTTGAGTGCGTGTTTGTGTGTCATCTGTGCGTGACTGCGTATATCTATGTGCGCGTATATACTTTTATATACAGAAGCTTGTGGCCCAAAAGTAAAGAAATTTATTTTGAAAACGGGACGTTCCGGATACACACAAGTACGTACGCACACATGTACGCATACAAGCACATACACACACGTGCATATACACGCGCATAACCACGTACAAGCGCACGCGTATGGCAATACGCATGCGTTTGTGTGATTGCGGATATAAATATGAATAAAATACTAAACACTACATATATATCTGTGCGTATATACACACAGAAACATACATACATACATACATACATACATACATACATACATACATTCATCATACATACAGGATCCATAAAGAATGTATAGCAACGTCTGGAGCAAAGCATGGTTGAACTTAGCATCTTGTGGAGAGAATGAGTATCCTTAATTATTTAACTACAAATGATTATAATACCTGTGAATATAAAAATCTGCAAGACCTCA
>NC_068995.1:20197842-20198140 GCF_001194135.2 Octopus bimaculoides
TGTGTGTGTGTGTGTCCGTCATCGCTTGACGATCGATGCTGGTGTGCCTAATCCTCGTAATTTAGAGATTCGGCAAAAGAGACTCGATGGTATATATACTAGGCTTACAAAGAATAAGTCCTGGGGTTGATTTCTTCGACTAAAATCCTTTAAAGTGGTGCTCCAGTATGGCTGAGGTCAAATGACTGAGTCAAGTAAAAGAATAAAAGAATATTTAAATACACACACACACACACATACATACATACATACATACATACATACATACATACAGACAGAAAACTGTAAAACTTTCCAG
>NC_068995.1:20198150-20203719 GCF_001194135.2 Octopus bimaculoides
CATACATACATACATACATACATACAGAAAACTGTAAAACTTTCCAGCAGTTTATCATTTAAGTATATATGAACATGTCTAGATATGCAAGTATATGCATGAGAAGACGTACATAAAACAAACCATACAAATCTGCACGTATACATACATAAAAAATACTTTGTTGAAATTCCAATGAAGGAGTCTTCGATCTAGGTTAGAAACCGGCTCTTTCTCTATTGGCAAGGAATCTTGAAATAAAACTGAACAACGACATTCATAGATACTGAAGCACACTGGTTCGCATTATCGAGACATTAGTCGGCCAGTGGAAGAGAGAGAAAATTTTGGAAAGCATTCCATAGATTCTCCTCTTGAGGTTCCTGTATGAACACACTCACACAATCGCGTATATATATATATATATATATATATATATTTATATATATGAAATAAACATGCACGCGCACACATAATCATTATCGAAGTATACGCACTTATATTCTATGGTGATACGCATAAACTCCTTCCGTTCAATTCCCTCGTGCAAATTTCAGTTGCAAAGCGTAGTGAGATCGAACCAGGAAAGTCATCGTTTGCAAAGCAAATTTATTACCCATATAACCATCCTAACGCTCAGTCAAGACCATAGAGTATCGATTATTTACTATTCCTTGCTCTCTTCTTCCTTTAATTCGACTGAGAAGATAATATGGAATGAGCGCAGTAATTACTTTCAGTTATTAATGATGAATAGGTTAACTAGATATATAAATTTATGCATGAGTGCATTGTCTTATGTCTTATTTTATAACCTTCAGACATTATCAAGAAATTACTACGTTGTACAAGGTTTATTATTTAAATCTGACGGATTTGAGAGTAAACGCAGTTTGAATAAAACGTCAGTAGTAGTAGTAGTAGTAGTAGTAGTAGCAGCAGCAGCAGCAGCAACAGCAGCTTTGACTGAGTCTTGAGATTGTGAGATAAAATGCTTATTTATTTTAGCTCTCCGCAGTTTCTCTTCAAATACCACCCTGGTCAAATTTGCCTTTACCCCGTTTAGGATCGATAAAATAAAGCGTACCGGTCCGTCAAGGCCTACAGATTCACGGAGTCGGTAGAGTGTCGGACGAGACGACTCGAGGTATCTCTTCCAGTTCTTTCTTTGCCTTTTGATGGCAACACATCCGTCGTTTAGTTGTTTTTGCCTGTGAGAAGCTGTGCTGGGTTTTTTTTCATTCCGAGGTGAAGAGGGGAAATATGTGTGTAGGTAACTGCTAAGTTTTAAATTAAAAACAAAAGACCTTCCCAGGACTACGTCGTAGAGACGAGCCCATGGACCAGGTCTCAGATAGTAGTAGTAGTAGTAGTAGTAGAAAAAGACGACCACAAATTTAGTATCTACTCTACTAGTGGATATCATTTTTTTTTTATTCATTCATTATTATTTTTGTAATTGATCCTGGGAGAATGATAGGCAACGGCTTCTCCGATAGGGTTTGAACTTAGAACAGCGTCAAGCGGGATAACTAAATAACGCATTAAAAAGCTCTACTATTTAGCACTTAGTATCCATCACCACCACAACAACAACAACACCAACTACTACTACTACTACTACTACTACTACTACTACTACTACCGTGGATACAAAATTGATAAAAATATGTTGAGAGATGGGAAGGCGGCGAGCTGGCAGAATCGTTAGCACACCGAGTAGAACGCTTAGCGGCATGGCTGTCCGTCTTTATGTTCGAAGTTCAAACCCTACGGTCGACATTATCTTTCATATTTTCGGGGTTTATAAAATAAGTACCAGTTACACACTGGAGCCGATGTAATCGTCTTACTCCGTCCCCCAAAATCAGAAGCCTGTATGTTGAAGGATGGGAGTTAGATGATTAAATAGATTGCTGCCATCAAAATACCATTATTGAACTGGTATTTATTTTATCAATCCTAAACGATAAAAGGTAAATCACCTCTCGACAGGATTTGCACTCAGAACGAAGTGGACAGTAACTAAATACTGTAAGGTATTTTATCCAACGATCTCATGACTCTGCCATTGTCCTAATATCTTAGACAGGCTCATGGTCATATACTGGTGGCAGAAGGGAACCTTATTTTGACAATCTCGGAAGAATGAAAAGCAAAGTCGACCTCGGCGAGATTTGAACTTAGAAATATAAAATGCTGAAAGAAATAGCACTTAACATGTACATAACAAGTTAGGCCAAGTTCAATGTCTTTGGTTTACATCTGCTTCTTGAGTTTGTACTTTCGGTAAGATTTCTTGCGCATCAAAATACGATAATGAGTCAGGAAGTAATGTAGTTTTTATATGCATTATATTTTGACTTAATATTTGTGTACAAGTAAATGAGTTTTAAACCAAAACCAATGTAGATTGCATTACTTTCTGGCTCGCCTTCGTATTAGGCAAATGAAAATTAACTTAGTAACTTTCTAATCCACTACAAATCCACCTCTTCAAAGATGTTAATGGTTGTTTTCCAGTAAGGGGACTAGTTAATATCCAATTTTCGATGGACTAGTAACTCTGAATCATTTGTAGATCATGTTTCTAAATGTCCCCAGCTTGAACAGTACGTCTGCTACTCAGGAAGAAAGAAGACCAATGATATCTCTTTGTATTGTAATTAGTCAATGGCAATTATGGTCATTATTACTATAATTCCTTTTAAGGCGGTGAGCTTACAGAGTCGTTAGTACGCCGGACAAAATGCTAAGCGGTATTTCGTCCATCTTTACGTTCTGAGTTCAAATTTCGTCAAGGTGGACTTTGCCTTTCGTTTTTTCGGGGTCGATAAAATAAGTTACGCCCTGGGATCGATATGATTGACTTACGCCCTCCTCCGAACCTGCTAGCCTTGTGTCAAAATTTGAAACCATTATTATTATTATTATTATTATTATTATTATTATTATTATTATTATTATTATTATTATTGTTATTATTGTTATTATTATTATTATTATTATTATTATTATTATTATTATTATTATTATTATTATTATTATTATTAATGCGGCGAGCTGGCAGAATCGTTAACACGCTGGGCGAAATGCTGAGCGTCATTTCGTCTGTCTTTTCGCCCGTCGCTAAGTTTTGATCTCAAATTCCGCCCAGGTCGACTTTGCCTTTCATCTTTTCGGGATCGATGATTTAAGTACCAGTGAAACACTGGGGTCAATGTTAATCCCTTCTCCCAAGCTGCCCTTGTGACAAAAAATTTGAAATTATTATCATTATTATTATTGTTGTTGTTGTTGCTGTTGAGTGAGAGAGTAGCGCATGCCATCAAAGGGGCATTGGAGTGAAAATATACGAAGCCCAGTATACCCATCTGCTCTCTAATCGGAACTTGATTCGTTCTTTGCCATAGCTCCATATTGCTTATGTGTTCGGGCCATCTGATCTTAAGTATACTACGCAAGTACCTGTTGATGAATGATTGTATTTGCTTATTTGACTTAACTGTTGTTCACCATGTCTCATCCCCATACAATAACACCGCTTTTACGTTAGTGTTAAAAATTCTTATTTTGTTCTTTATTGAAATTGCACTTGCGCTCCATACTTTTTTTTTAAAGAAAAAGTGGAAGTGGATTGGTAGCACAATTAGAAAGGACACACCAAATGCAGCGAACAGTGCTTTGCAGTGGAATCCGGATGGACATAGAAAGAGGGATAGGCCTAAGAACTCGTGGCGTAGATCAACACAAAAGGAACTAGAGAAAGGGGGACATTCATGGCAGAGTATAAGTACAGAAGCGAGAAATTATGCTACATGGAATTCAATTATAAGTGGCCTATACTCCGCGTTGGAGGGTTAAAGGCAAGAAAGAAGTATACCCATCATGACTACCCGTCTGATAAGGGTACACTAGTCATCACAACCGTATGTACGCGTCATGATGAACGCATATCAAGCTAAATAGCGCATGTCTTTGCAGGTGGGGCCCAGTTAGAATTTTCTTCGAGTTGAGTAGCCCATCCCGCTCAAAGGACCCTGAATAAAGGTTGCTTAAGGATGATGAACGAAACACGCATGTTTCCAGATGTGAACTATTCAAGCCCCTAAGAATTACTCTCAACACATGGCCATGCTGCTCCCCCAATACTCCTGTTCGTGATCAGAGATGTACATATTGTCAGCCACCAAGGAACATGCTCAACTGGCTATGGTTAAACAACTGACAAACAAATCTGTGGTATTGACCAGAATGTTAGCTGTAACCCATCTTTTACACCAAGACAAAACATGCACATAATAACACGTCCAATCAGTTAAGATCAGAAACCATGTGAGCCTGGTAATTATTGCTATTGTGATTATTATTATTATTATTATTATTATTATTATTATTATTATTATTATTATTATTATTATTATTATTATTATTATATTTTACTTCTCGGGCTCTCGGTCTTGCTTCGGTTAATTCTGTGAGCGCGGATAGCAACCTGCTGTCAAAGGTCTCACAGGGTCTCCCATGTCTCTTTCCACGGAACTATTATTGTTGTGGTTCCGTGTTAACTGTTGTTGTTATCATCATCATAGTATCCTCCTTATCATCATCATCATCATCATCATACTCTAAATGAAGATCTTGAGAATCGTGGTGAGGAACAGTGTTTTAGAGGGAATTATCATCGAGGTCCTGGTTCTGACGACGATGAACAAGAAGAACGATATCCAATAGCAATAAAGAACAATAAAGACAAAGAACAACAATAATACTGCCACTGCGGCTACAAACAAGAGCCAGCCGACTAACCAACCAACCAACCAATCAACAATGGCGACAACAACATCAACAGCATATATACCAGAAGACACAAAGAATTTGTAGCTTTAAAACATTGACCACATCTCGAGTTGTTGTTAACGACATAATTAGAGAAGAAAAAAAGGATAGCAGTATTGTTGAAGCTGGTTTGCTGAGAAGTATCATTGTTGTTGATGTAGTTGTTGTTGACCACGTAACTGAAATTAACCAATTAGTGATCGACTACTCTGACATGTGACAAGTGCTTTCAACTATAACTGAATGAATGTCAATCTCAAATAGAATCTATTCGTTATTTCTTTCCTAATTGTATTCATTAGATACATATAACGTTATATATGTATTTTGTATATGCGTGTGTGTGTATGTGTTATATATCTCTGTGTGTGCATGTATATATATATATATATATATATATATATATATATATATATATATGCGTGTGTGTCTCTGTGTGTGTGTGTGTGTGTGTTTGTGTATATGTGTGTGTGTGTGTATGTGAGGAAATACACATGCATAAATATATACGTATCCACATAGATAATTTGCTAGATGTAGGTAGATATATGTCAAATCGAACAGACACATTGGCGTGTATGTACTCACATATACAATACATGTATATATGTATATGCATATGTGTATGTCTCTTCATGTATGCATACACATAAATGTAAACACACACACACACACACACACACATATATATATATGTATGTATATGGTACCTTGTGCCACTATTTCGTGTATATATATATGTATATATATA
>NC_068995.1:20203883-20206235 GCF_001194135.2 Octopus bimaculoides
ATATATATATATATATATATACATATATGCATACACTTACATATATACATACTCATATATACAGATATTTAGACATACATATATATATTATTGTGTGTGGGCGTTTGTGCACGTTTTGTGTGTATGTGTGTATGCGTGTGTGTGTGTACGTGCGTGCGTGCATGCGTGATCGTGTATAATAATGTATAACAAGACTGTTGGTTAATTGCTATTGTCACTCGTAATCCGTTTATATCAGTCAATGAAACAACATGTGAAGACAATTCTTTCTAAACCAAAATGTATAATTTTTCTATAGGTCTTAACATCTTTAGCAGTGAATCTATATTCTATAAACTTGTCAAACAGCCTGCACCATTGTTCAGGCAATAGTGTTTTGTATAAGTGACATAAAATACAATTGCCGTATTGGGATATATCACTTTCTTGAACATCCGCTTCCGGTCGATTAGATGGGAAGTACAGCTATGATATACTGTATATACTGTACACCAATCTTTTCCTCCTTGTTGTGTGGCAGGACTCTGGTCCCCACAAATGATTTATTTGTTTATTTCTTGATATTGCCCAATCCACCCATTTCTCTGTCCATCTCTCCTTCTTTCTCTTTTGTCAATTCCTGGAAAAACCGTCTTTGCATGGTTACTGGATCATCTTACATGGCTAAACCATCTCGACTTTCTTTCAATTTTGTGAAAAGAATTTATGGGGACGAAGGGTCGGTGTGATGCCGGATGATTTTCGCGCATCTTCTCGTTTCAGATGGGATTCAAGTACGAAATGCTTAAGATGTTGCGGTAGCATCTCATCCCCAGTGCTTGTATCTTTCATTGCTTTTGTGCAGTGAATGACCCTTTCTTGTAAGCGTGCAGCAATTTATTGCTCCCATATCGAGCGAGTTCCTATCATTATCGTTCAGTAACGAGAAATTGCTGCCGTCTTATACTAACCTCGTTTTAGCGTTTTGACGAAAATATCACCGTGATAAAATATCATTATATGTAATATCACTGTAACGATACACCACTGTATATCATCTTATTGGTAATAAAATCCTGAAACGATTCTTAAGAGAAAGTGAAAGGGAAAAGGAGAACAGGAGATCGAAAAAGATACACTCAGTGCTGCATATCAGAAGTATAATCACCATCTTATAGAACATTTTCGTACCAGTATTATTATGTGGCAGTAATATTAACTATTAATAAGCGAAATGCTGGTACTAGAATTTAGATACTTCTAAAGATAGGTTATATGGCCCTACACATAGACGCATAAACATATGCGCGCAGATATTTTTGTATATAATGTAGTACAAAATATAGAAGTACCCAGTAGAAGTTGTAAAGTAAACAAGTAATAAATATCACCGAGGCTCAGTTTATTCAACCCGTCAGTTGTCAGTCCATGCCAATTGTTCTGAATGCAATAAAATGGGTTTTGAGATTATTAGCGATGTAAATTGTCAATAGTTGCCGGGAGGATCCATTCGCGACCAATTGAACAAGTGTAAGCAAGTCAAAATTAGGTTATCACTCTTTACAAAATAATCAGATGTCAGGTGATGTAGAGTTTCTCCGTGAGTCATTAGTGCAGTATTTGACCTGCCCTATGTACTTCATCTAACAACGTCCATGAAATGCCATTAGTCTCGGTTTTGTCTCTTCATTTACAAACGAGCTTTGAAAGTGGTGTGACGTTTCTCAAGTAGTCAAGGTAGAACATGTGTTGGTGCAAGTGATTTTCAAAGAAACAGAGCTTAGATATTCATTACCTGAGCTACTGAGTTTTTTGCGTCGAAAATATTACATTGCTAACGGTTGAATGCAAACTAGTAGCAACGGTCAGTAATCTCAGCTTTTGAACACACACACACACACACACACACACACACACACACACACACACACACACACACACACACACACACACACACACACACACACACACACACACACACATATATATATATATATATATATATATATATGTGTGTGTGTGTGTGTGTGTGTAGAAGTACCCAGTACACGTTGTTGGCGTGAGTAATCATATGTATCTTAATATATGTATATATACACACACATACACACACACACACATAAATATATACATTTACATTTTTTTTCCAGCCTTGTAACCCCACATGTGCTTTTCTTAAACTATTTTTTCCCTTCTCTCCGGACCTTTCCTCTTTCTGACAAAGAGCCATGCTCGAAGCGTTACTCACTCAATCTTTTTGCCGTCTTAAACTGAGCGTCAACTTAATACATTTATTATGGACGTCCTTTTGACTTGCACTTTTTTTTCCGATTTGCCTCTGTGTGTGTGTGTGTGTGTGTGTGTGTGTGTGTG
>NC_068995.1:20206603-20213901 GCF_001194135.2 Octopus bimaculoides
TTTTTTCAAAACACTGTCTGGTTTAAAAAGCCACATCAGACGCCATGAAAGGGCTAAGGTGTAGGTGCAGGAGGTGGTCAAACTCTGTTTAAGGAGTAGACAACCACCATGTATGTATGTATGCATGTATGTATGTATGTATGTATGTATGTATGCCAGGGCAGTGTGCATAATAAGATCTCTTCAGCACCATTTTATTCCTGATCGGGTGGATTTTAATATCGCACACCTTGGGCAAAAGACTTCTATTTTAGCCTCGGAATGACAAGTGCTATGCGAACGAAATTTGGTGGATAGAAATCACATGGAAGCCCGCGCGCATGTGTGTATGTGCCTATGTATGTATATGTGTGATGGTGTATCTGTCTTTGTTTATATTTACTGGTGTTTTTTATGTGTAGAAATTCATCCCTATCAAAAGCGTAATTTAGAGATTAGGTAAGAGGTCGATAAGATAACTACCAAACTAAACGCGAGACTGTGACCGATAGGGTAGACTAAAAATAAAAAACGTTTTAAGCCAGTGACTGAAACTACTTCCAGTAAGTTGCGAAACTGCGTAGAATCATTTTGTTGTCTCGTCCTTCAACAAAGATAACTTTAGTGATAATTATATCTCGTATGGTCGACTTTTCTGACGTTAAGATTGCTTGTTTAGGCGGACAGATACCTTCTAAAGGAATCGTATAGTTTTCTTCAAGCCCATTGAAATAGTAATGACTGTTGTCTTCCAAATAACTAGCTGTTACACTTTTCTGGAAATTGCTTGGAGAATAGGATATATAACGACAGGACTTAAACCTTAAAAAGCATGTTTAATAATATCGTTTGTAACTCACGAAAATGAGGTTTACATCAAAGGAGTTACGAGACTCGGCCAATTACATTATCAGAAATTGATTGAGGAGATATGCACCATTTCTAAAAGGGACCTGGCATTGAAAGGGGTGAAGATACTATAAGATAGATATTATATAACTCAGTGCGTTATAAAATATAGAACATTATTTATTATGTGAGGAGGTTCGCTGTTATGTTCGACATAAAAAATAGGAAGTGACAATTTATCAATATCCTGACCAAACGCATTTGACACTCTTACTCTGTACACACACACACATACAAACGCGCACGCACACATACACACACACTTATCGTTCTTTATATATGTATGCGTATATATATATATATCATTTTGTGTGTGAGTAAATGCGTCTGTGTATGTGTGTGTATATGATTGCGTGGGTGTATTTGTGCGAGTGTGTGTGTGTGTGTGTGTGTGTGTGTGTGTGTGTGTGTGTGTGTGTGTGTGTGTGTGTGTAAGGAGCTGCTTTGTTCATACTCCTCTGCCGTTCTCTCTCTCTCTCTCTCTCTCTGCATCAATGTGTCTACCTACCGAACTATCCTACCTACTAAAATTACGAACTCATTAATCCTTACAATGAGTGATTCATACATCTCTTTTTTCCGATGCTTTCCTACTCATCTATCTATGACACTTTTCCTTTATTTCTGTGTGTGTGTGTGTGTGTGTGCGTGTGTGTGTGTGTATGTTTGTTTGTGTGTCTGCTTTTGTGTGTGTGTGTGTGTATACACGTGTCGGTGCTGAGAAGTTCCTGGCTTCAAGGGTATCGTGAAAGACCTGGCTGGAGGCCCAACCTTCTGAGTTCTTTTACCGGGCTTAGAAAAACTGAAGAACCACTGCAATAAGTGTGTGATTCTGAGATGGCAACATGTTGTATAAAATCATAATTATTTGATCCTCTTGTATTTTCTTTTACCCAAAGCCAAGAATTTTTAGCACCACCTCGTGTGTATATATATCACACACACACATATCTGCATGTGTGTGAGTATGCACAGAGAGAGAGAAAGAGAGAGAGAGAGACAGACAGACAGACAGACAGACAGACAGACAGATGGTTGAGCAAGGACCATAAAATAAAAGACGGAGTGGTCAGTATTTGAAAAAGAGGATGTGAATAAAATTACCTTAAAAATATGGAAAGAGTAAAAGAATCTCACTTTCTTCCACATGAATTAGGGGAGATCAGATCGAGAACTACCTGCTCATTAATATTACAGATTTAATTTAAGGCGGTGAGCTGGCAGAATCATTATCGAACCGGGGGTGGGTGGGAAATGCTTCCGTCTTTACGTTCTGAATTAAAATGTCGCCGGGGTCGACTTTATATATTTCACCCTTACGAGGTTGATAAAACAACTACCAGTTGAAAACTAGGGTCCATGTAATCAGATTATCCCTTCCCCTGAAATTACTGTCAAAATTAGAAACCAATATTACAGGTTTTATTCAATTCTGAACGAATATTCACTAGCCTTTATATATTTATTTATTTATTTGATGACTAAAACCCGATGTTGCGCTTTCGTAATAAGATAACTATTGACAGGACTCCAATAAAGATAAGTACATGTATTCAGAATACAAAGGTTCAGCAAGGCATCACACTTGAAGCCTTAGCTATTTTCCCTATACACTGCATCGGCGTTTATACGAATCATTTCCGAATTGATGTAAAACAAATGTGAGTTCAAGAAAAGTTGAAGTCAGAATATTTATATTCTCAGTGCATCCTTTAACTTTCAGGTTACATTAACTCCTTAGCATTTAAACCAACAATATCCGCCCCAAATATTCAACCAATTATATGTTCAAACCAGTCAGGTCTGATCTGTCACACCTATCATTCAATGTTACTGTAAAAATAAATGATCATATCATAAAAATTTCGAAGCCACGAGATAATAATGATTAATTCAAAACAATTTTAATGAATAAGCATTATATTTGATAGGGTAATATGAATGCTAAAAGGTTATGATTTCGCGTTTCGAGGATGATAAAATCAGTATCAGACTGAAATAGTTCGACGGTTCATATGATGGAAGCAATGCTCCAGTTTTACAGCGGTCATATCTTCGTCGTCATGTATCGTAAGCTTTCTGCAGCACGTTGATGACAGTACGACGGAAGTCTTCCCGACGAAGCGCGAGTTCTCCCATCAGATAAAGCTATTGCGTTACTTTCTGCTGACTTTCTTATAGTATTTTCTTGGCAAGGTTCGTTTGCCATTGCTTTCCCGAACTGAATAGCCATTGGCCCATAAGGAGCTCTTCCGCCCCACGACAGGTCTTGTTTTGAGTCCTGTTGGGTGTCCAAACATCCTCTTCACTCGAGTAGCAAGCTGCTCAAGTGGGATGGCGGTGGGGCGGTTTAGTCGCCGTCCACTCGACCATGGAACGCGTAGTACAGGTTTAGATAATATCAGTAGCATGTCTCATCAGTCAGTGATGGGATCTCTGACATCACTTTAAGAAGGTGATATCCCACTTTCACTGCGGTTCATATGTATTTCATTATTTATCTTTATTACTTTTTCCTTCTATCTTACCTAACTACAGAAAACGGTATCTTTCTCTCTCTTTCTACATACGTACATACATACGGGAGCGCGAAACTTTAAGGAGCAGTTTTTTGTGATAATTTTGTGATGCCTTTGCAGATTAAATAATAAAGTGTGTGTGTGTGTGTGTGTACATGCACATTGATACACACATATATAGATATAGATATATATGTATGGACATGTGCTTATATATATATATATATATATATATATGTGTGTGTGTGTGTGTGTGTGTGTGTGTGTGTGTGTGTGTGTGTTTGCGTTCATGTATATATATATGTATATATATTTACATATATATAGCCTTATACATTGTGTATACAGATATACTTATACAAACATCGATCCACGCTGTGTATATGAATGAATAATTCTTAGATGTGTGTGCGTGTACGCGCATGCGTAATTCTCTCACTATCGTTGAGTGTGATTATATGTACGAGTATGTATATTCGTTTATGTATGCATGTGTGCACATGCGTATCTAAGTACCTATATGAATAAGTAAATAACATAGGTTGTTAGTGCGATAAGTAACTATAGCAATAGCTATTTTATATTTATGATTGACAATTTAGGTAAGAATGAGCAGGTAAGAATGATGTTTGCATCAAGTTATCTAGTGGACAGACTAGATCACGTGATTTCGGGTGTTGTTGCTATGACAAACCTTTTTAATATGTTGTTTGTCATCGGACATAACATTATAGCAACGGAAGGATGGAACGGACAGATGTGAGGACAAAAATAGAGAGAAAGAGAGAGAAGGTGGAAGGGGAGAAGTAAGGTAGATATAGATAGATAACGAGAGGGAGTTTCGGGGAATATTTAACCCTCATTTATTAATTAAAACTTTGTCAGATGGCAGCTGTGTAAACACACACACACTTAACACACACTTACCTACTCACTCACATATTCTTACACATCCATACATGAGCCAATGATATTGTCCGTACGAGGTCACTAGACCTGCAAGAAATAGCAAGCAATTTGTCCTCAGGTCGAAAAGAAGGGATATATTGGATACTGTTGTCCTAGATGTATCATGGCTGAAATAAAGAATGAAACGACCGGTACTAGAACAACTTTGATAAGTCTAGTTTATTCAGTTAATGTTGGCCCGAGACTAAACGACAGCGAAAGCGGTACACCGGCGCAACTTTTTCTAATAAGCTATCCTTTTCCCATCAGCCATTGTTGTTCTATTGCTGGATGAATGTCTCAACAAGCCGTTGCTAGTTTATCCATAACGGTTGTAGGCTTACCTGTTCATGCAGACCAGTTGTGGATGTGCCAGAGCTGCTTCTATGGTCGACTCATAAGTCCTGCTCATCGTCACCTGAGTGGAGTTTTTGAGTTCAACCGACACTCTAACATTTCCGAAAATCCAGTACCCCTGGACAGGCACTTTGTTTATCGACACCAAGGCATTGAAAAGAAAAGGTGACTTTGGCAAGATTCGAAATCAGAGTGCAGAGAGCTGGAAAAGAAAATCCAACGCTCTGATGACTCAGCCAATCGGCATACATTACCATGTCTTTGCAGGATAGGAAATAACTGTGATACTCAATAACTGTGATGCTCAAATGGTATTCATATTTTATCGACCCTGAAAGGATGAAAAGTAAAGTCGACCTTGGTGGATGTTGAACTCGACTTTGCCTTTCATTCTTTTGAAGTCGATGAAATAAATACCAGTCGAACATTGAGGTCGATGTAATTCACTTCCGCTTCCTAATAAAGTGCTGGATTTGTGTCCATAGTTGACAGAACTGTTGTGATTAACCTGGATCAGCAGGATTTAGCAAACCAGTGAGAAAGAAAAAAAGCATTACAGTCGCGATCATTGCAACGTTTAAAATATGTAAGACTACAAAGTTTTCGGACTTATTTAAGACGATAGAATATAATTGGAGGGACTTTGTTCGCCATTTCTAGTAGGTTACACGAACACAGAGTATAATGATTCTCATTTTCTTTAATTTTTTTTTACATTGTGGCACAATGGTGGTCAAATGAAAAATCGATGCAGAACTTCGCAAGGGCAATAAAAAAAAATATTTTAAAGTTAAATTTTTTAAAGAAAAATTTGGAAAAGTATCCATCATTGTTGTATATCATAAAACTATGAATCCATAAATATGGATTTCTAAAGCTGTAATAGATTTCTTTTTTAATCCAAGATGCATAACATTCCTTATAACGTATAATTCGAGAACCACTTATGTAGATCTTTAGAAAGCTAATTTTGTATTGTTGAGCGAAAGCCTTGGTGAAAGAAGTTACAATATAGACACACATATAGACAAATCTTAAAACAAAAACAATTCCAGCACAGGAAGCGTACAAAATGACGTAGTTTCCAACGTGTGTTATATTTTTGTACCACATCGATTATCAACAACACACGCGTAGTAGAATATACAGTGATCATATTATAGACACATAATCGCAATAGAGATATCCTACAATATAAAGAGACATAACAGTTGCATCATACATAACAAATATTTCCCACTTCCATTTATCAGTATCACAATATACACATGTAGAGATGCATACCGTGATGCTCGTGCACGTGCGCACACGTATACAACCGCACTTCTCACCTTCATTCTTGCACAGAATGCATCCCCATTTGGTTCTTAATTCCTCTTCAGTATTTTTGCTTCTAGTGATGTTTCCTTCTTCTCACTCTCCCATATATTTTCCCCTTCTTCTGATGAAGGACTTACGTACGAAACGTTAAACCTCTCCCCCTTCATTTTAAGTGATCATTTATTAACAGCAGTTATTAAGTCTAAACCTTCTTGTGTTGTCTTTTTTCTTTCTTTTGTTGTTCATTGCGTTTAGCACGCATGTCCGCACAAACACACACACACACACACACACACACACATACACACACATGCTAAAAGTAAAGTGTGTTGCTCGAGAATATATAGCCGCATGGCTCGGTGGTTAAAGCGTCGGGTTCACAATCATGAGCTAGTAGGTTCGATTCCTCAACTGGGCTGTATGTTGTGTTTTTGATCAAAACAATTTATTTTATGCTAAAACTACACAGGCACGACCCAGAATGACAGTGACGAATACACATATACAACAAAGCACAGGCACACACACACAAATACACACATGCACTTACAAAGAAGCAATCATATGTACACACACGCCTACATAAATATGTGTCTATGTAAATATAAATATGTGTACATTCACTCATAAGTATCTGTGTGTTCATACATGTATCTATAAATCTAATTTTACAATCACATACAGAGTGGTGAACACACAGAGTGACTTACATAGGCACACACACACACACATGCACAGGCACACATACACAAACACAACATTACCTCTTTTCCAGTCCCTCCCACCACGTCATGTAAATACTATATAATCCTTTCTCCCACTCTTGTACCTTCTCTTATTGAGAATAATGAAACGTAGGTCATGCAGTGGACCACCACATCAAGTGTGGTCCGGGAGTTGACCTAGTGAACTCTGACACATGACCTGTTGACTGTGTATTCACACCTGGTATCTGTGTCACTACTAATATCAAACGATATAAACAGTTTTTTTCTTGCACAAAATAATGTACATATAAACACACACACCCACACAAATACACGCACACACACTTACACACACATATACACGCAATTCATGGATACAGATGTATACTGACACATTCGTACATACATTTTATGTGTGTATGTATGCATGTATATATATATATATATATATATATATAGATAGATAGATAGATAGATAGATATACATGTGTGTATGTATGTATGTATATATATATATATGTATATATACATATATATATATATATACACGCATGTATGT
>NC_068995.1:20220356-20221801 GCF_001194135.2 Octopus bimaculoides
TATAGAGAGAGAGAGAGAGAGAGAGAGATAGATAGATAGATAGATAGATAGATAGATAGATTCTTTATCAGTATTCACACACAGATACACACACACACACAGACACCCACACGCATGCACTCATATGATTATTAAATCATGAAATTATTAAATTAAATCTTTTAATATATATGCAATGTGATATCCTATTTATATATGAATGTTAATGTCACGATATTACGATAGTAGTAGGGTTGAGTTATACATCTAAATTAGACAAGGAAAAACTTCCACCTGTATGTACAAATATTAAATTAAATATACGCATATGATACTAGACTTTGAGATGCCGTTGATTCACGCGTTGATATACAATCAGTATATGTATATATGTCAATTAATTATTTTGAGTTTACTGGGACTTCAAGATTTTGCCCTTGTTGGTTTGTATTCTCAAATCGAAATAATAAATTTTACGCTGTTAAAGGTATAGAACCACTCCATTAGGAAATGCTGTACTGTTTTGGCGCAGGCTTAGCTGTGTAGTAAGAAGCTTGCTTCCCACTAAGTGTATTCCTGGTATGCTAAAAATAGACGTCATTTTTAGCATACAAGGAATCCACTTAGTGGTCCCTCCTCTTATTTATACTTAAATTTACAGTCCTCGGACGTTTTTTTACATATTCTGACCATTTGTTCAAATTGATATTATCTAATAATATTAATTTCTACCCTTATTATTATTATTATTATTATTATTATTATTATTATTATTATTATTATTATTATTATAAGCTAACTCAAAAAATCATCACCAAAATAGCAGAAAAAAAAACGACAGTGAAGGTATGTAGACTCTTCAAAAATCGATCCTTTTCGTTATATTAATATATATATGTATATACTTACATAAACATACACACATATGTATATATGTATACATAAATATACATACATGTATATCTATATGTATGTATGTATGTGTATGCATATCGATATACATACGCATATGCATCTCCTGTCCTAACTTTATTTACGCCACTACAACCTCGTTTAGGCTTAGCAACCCTTCCTGTTTGTTTTCACTGTCCTGTTTGTGTTACCAATTTTGACCCTCCGCAAAATCCCAAATTTAATTTGCTTTGCGGGGGCAACTGTTTTATCGAAAGCGTATATTGTTGTTAAATGATCGAAATACGAGACTAGAAAAGCAGCCAACAACTGTTGAAGGGTCGTTCTTTATGTTGTTTGTTTTGTTTTTCATTTGTATCTTTCGTTGTTCGAAAGAATAGTTCATGTTCCATGTACTCGTGCTTCGTACATTTTGTTGTACTACACGTTTCGTGACGTCCTATGCCCCCATATACACACACTTATATACGTATAGATGTAAGTATGCACATATACGTATGTATATATGCATATATATATATATGTATATATATATATATATATATATATATATA
>NC_068995.1:20222235-20225785 GCF_001194135.2 Octopus bimaculoides
TATATATATATAATTTATATTATTGTATGATTGAACGCCACCCATCCACTTCCAACTATGTATAGATATGTATGTATGTGTGTGAGTATATATGTATGTATATATGTATGTGTGTATGTATATATGTAATGTATGTATGTATGTATGTAATGTATGTATGTATGTATGCATATATGTATGTATGTTAGGGCTTATAATATCAGATCCAAATTTCGATACCCCTTGTTATAAAAGCTTTCGTGCGTGCACTTGTATATTATCTATCGTTTCTGTGTGTATGTATGTATGTGTTAGTATACGTGTCTGTCTGTATGTGTTAGTATATGTGGGTGTGTTCATGTGCATGCGCATGTTTATCACTGTGTGAGATGTCTCAGAATTACTCAATTTGTGCCCTTCTGTATATTTATGCAGTTATCTGTCTCCAAAAATCTTAGCTATTTTACGGGCACGCTACCTTCCTTCTGATAATTTTCATTAACGGAGAAGCATGTCTGGAGTTATCTCCCGTAGTTGTCCCAGAAATTGATAAGCAACGTAACACGTTGAATAATACTGTATTTTCATTATAATTTATTTATATTTATTCATTTATTTTTTTGTTTTTATCACAGCATATTCGATCTGTATTTTAGCTTTTGTAATATTCCAAGTCTTAAATATACTTACAACCGTGCGGGTGAAATTAGAGGCTATTTAACCAACTTTCAACAAGAGGAAAGAAGACCGGTTTCTTTCTTCCTCAACAGATTCCTAAATATTTACTTTATGGTGGTGACGTCCTTTTACAGTGAAAAATCTTGACCGGAGTTCATGACCTCATTATTGACATTATCTGGCTCCACCACCAACAGTAGGGATTGTCTTAGTGTGTAATTTTAAATGCATAGTTTATTTTGTCATAAACATAACTACATTCACATATACACGATCACACACGCACAAACCTATACAAACATACACACATATACACATACAGACTCAAAGTTCAAATTTAGGAGCGCATGCCCGCACACAAAACACATAAGATGTCACATCACACACATAAGCATAAAACACACACACACATATATACACACACGGCCAATTGGCAGTGTCGGACTGAATCGGGTATTTATTGTTATTGTCTATGCTCTAAGTTCAAATCCTGTCGAAGTCACTTTGCCTTCTCTCCTTTAAGTGTCATTTAAAATGCCCCAAACAGAGGGTGTTCATCAGTGGGACTGTATGAACGTTGGGGCGGATGTCTTACAGCATATTTTCAAACACTTTGCATTCTGGTTTCAAATCGCACCATAATTGGGCTAGACTGTTGACTTAACTCATTGAATGGTTTAACATTACCTTGAGCAGACATCACCCTGTTGCAAGCATTCGAGCTAGAATTTCGGTTTGAGGATACCTTCCTGCCATACACTTGACTCGGAGGACCTCTAAAGGTCATAAGTATTGCCTTCCCTCCTGACAAAAGAATAATGCACACACACACATACGCATGCACATGCACATGATACATGCAAGTCCGCCCGCGCGCGCACACACACACGCACACACACAAAAATACACGGGAGTTAATAATGGAGCTTCGATGTAAAATCTGCTTGAAATAGTAGCTAAATTTCCCTCAATTCACAAGGTACTAACGAAGAAAATAGAACAACGTAATGATTAAAATATGGTCGTCTAACAAGAAGAAAGGGAAATCAAGGCTGAAATATTTCACATCTCAAGTCTTTCGGATCAGGAGTCACCAACATAAAATGCGCGCACACACGCGCGCGCGCCTGTCCGCACACACATTTACCCAATCAAGGTTATATTACAACAGAGTTTAATAGCCGGAACAAATACCGCAAGACATTTGTCTGACGCTCTAGCGATTCTATCATTCCTTCAACATAAATTGCAATGACATCTTTATTCTACATCATTCTGAACATACCCGATATACATGAGAAGGATATGTAATAACCATCTCTTATATATCGAGGTATAAACACTGGTTATGATATATCTTTATCGCATATAATAGCTCTTATTTGCCATAGACGGCGAATAAGAATTGTTGAATCGTCGATTTGAATGCTTGGCAGCGTCTTTGCCTCGGCGTTTTACACTTTGAGCTCAAATCCTGCATAAGGCAACTTTGCTTTTCATCCTTCCGGAGATTGATAAACTAAGTATTAAGATCGATAATCGCTTCATCTTTTGCGGCTTGAAAAGGGTTCTAGGGGAATGCTCAATGTGTTCCTTTCCCTAGAAAAAACATGACAAGAAAACGACATCTTCTAACAGAGACGCTGATATGTTGCTGAATTAGTTCAAGGACAGAGTAATGTTTGTTATGTCTGAGTGCATAAATATACAGGGCCCAGGACTTAATGGACTAATATTAATGTATGTGTGCCGTGGTGGGGTTTGTGAGGTCATGGTACAAATGATGCTGTTTAGATGGTCCGGACTTATATGCAGTACACTACAGAAAAGATTTCATGACGTGGCTATGTTGTAAGAAGCTTGCTTTCCACTCACATGATTCCAGGTTCAGTCCCACTGGGGCAATCTTTTCCTACTATAGCCTCGGATCGACCAAAGCCCTGGAAGTGGATATGGTAGACGGAAACTGAAAGAGGACCGTCTTATGTATGTATGTATGTGTGTGTATGTATATGTATGCGTGTGTATATATATGTATGTATGTATGTATGTATGGATGGATGGATGGATGGATGGATAGATCTGTGTGTGTGTGTGTGTCTCCCCACCATCGCTTGACAACTGATGCCGGTGTGTTTATGTCACCGTAGCTTAGCGGTCGACAAAATTGATTGATAGAATAAGTACTAGGCTTGCAAAGAATAAGTCCTGGTCGAATATTCCAACTAAACACCTTATCATTCAGTCTGTTATAATGAATCCATAAACACATATAAAACATCCAGAATGCTTAGCGGTATTTCGTTCATCTTCACGTTCAATGTGGAAATCTCGCCGAGGTCGACTTTACGTTGCATCTTTCGGGAGTTGATAAAAGAAGTACCAGTTGAACTCTGGGGGCGATGTAATCGGCTTATTCCCTCCGCCAAAATTGCTGGCTTTGTACCAAAACTTCAAATCAATGTGTGTGTGTGTGTGTGTACAATTGTACATGCATGCATGCGACATACATAAACATTTTTGTACAATTTTGTTCAATTACTCATTTTGTTTTCTCGTAGTTTTGCTTGCACCACATCTATTTCAAATTAATGTTATTCCTCTGAAAGACAGGAAAAAAAATACCCGTTGAAAATAAAGATATATAAAATGAAAAAGAAAAGATATAAAAGACAAAGATTAAAAATCTTTAATGGATAAAGATATATAATTTTTTTATTAAGTTCAGATATTCGCTTTAATTAGGATTTTAGAATGGAACTCAAGAAGTTTTTTTTCTTGTCGATGAGTAAGAAATACCTTATTTTTTTTAACATTTAACGTGTCAGAGAAGAAGGGAATATCACTTGAGATGTTTTAATGTCAGCTGTGAACAAATATTCTTTTGGCCCTT
>NC_068995.1:20231651-20237961 GCF_001194135.2 Octopus bimaculoides
ATATATATGGGGTATACTCTTTATGTTGCAGGTCTCGTTTCTCTGTTTTCCTCGTTGTTCGAAAAATGTTCGTTTTCTATGTTTTCGTTTCTCATTGTGCTTAACGTATTTTTTTTTTGATGTCCTGTACCCATATATGCATGTATGTATACATAAAGATGTAGGTATGTACATATATGTATGGATATATGCATATATTTATATATTATTTATATTATATATATGCATACATTCATGCTTCAAGTTTTGCAGTGATCATAAAGCCAGTTTCACTCCTTTATTGTTAGGAAGGGATCTAGAAAATATCGAACGAAATGTTATTGAAAATCAAAACGCTATTGCTTAAAAGTAAATAAGGAAGACAAATAGGGAAACTGGTAAATAGTAATTAAAAAGAAGTTTAAACTCCATTACAATCGTGTTTTCCATATAACATGGTTAAGTGAAATATTCTAATCTAACAAAATTCACTCAAAATTCTTTGGTTACACAAAGCTATGGAAAATACGTAAACTCAAGTGGTTACGCAGTGGTTCCCTCACATGGTGTGAAATTCACCTCTGAGCCAAACTGGTTATTCCTTTATGTACAATCAATGCACTAAATGGAATAATATATTTATCTATAAGAAGATAGATAGATAGATAGAGAGATAGATAGACAGATGGATAGATAGATAGATAGATAGATAGATAGATAGATAGATAGATAGATAGATAGATAGATAGATAGATAGATACAAAGAGATAGAGGGGGATGGGGAGAGAAACAAATTGATAGAGTTATATATATACAGATATAATGGTCAAGCACGTTCAGTATTTCCCCCAACAAAATGTTGGGTCAAGCATATGTATATATTTGAGAGAGGTGGGGGACAAACACACACACAGACAGGCTGACACATAGGTGAAAGAGAAATTGATTAATAGATAGATAGACAAAAATACAATAAAAATACTCAAATATATGCATATATATACAGACATATAAACCATACATACAAACTTAGAAGCATAAAGGACAGACATTATTAAAAGTTTAATGAGACAACTAATTCAACTGGTCGCTTTTCCTGTCCAGTCATTTGTTGTAAGTGCGTTCCTACTTGTCACAGCACAGATAAATTATATATGTATCAAAATATATGTCTTCCTTTTAAAATCACTTCCAAACACTCCATAGCGTACTATTAATTAATTGGAGGGAGTTGTTTGTAAAGATTGTATATAGCTATACATATTCTGATAAAAGTCTAACAGAAAAAGAAGGAAAATTAAGGAAATTGTTTACCATATATTTCAGTGCAGGGTGTTTATGTATGTATGTATGTAATTATGTATGTATGTATGTATGTATGTATGTATGTATGTATGTATGTATGTATGCATATACGTGCGCGTGCGCGTACACACATACACATATACATATACATACATAAACACGCACGCATACATACATACATACATACATACATATATGTTATATTATTCCTTTCTTCCTTTATTTGTTTGTCATTTAACGGCGGCCACACTGGAGCACCGTATGGACCTAATCTTTGTAAGCCTAGTACTAATTCTATGGGTCTCTTTTGCCAAACCGCTAAGTTACGGGGGACTTAAACACACCAACATCGGTTGTCGAACGATGGTGGGTGACAGACACACAAACACACACAATTGATAAACATCCTCAGAACGATTATATGGAAAAAGAAGGCAAAGATAAAATAGAAGGTAAAAAACGGAAAGAGTTCGTTAAAGCAATAGTCCTTATATTATATATAATGACTATTGCTTTAACGAACTCTTTTCTCTTTTATTCTTCTTTTGACACGTGGAAATATGAAAGTCACCAAAATGTAAGACTATTACTTTAACGAACTCTTTTTCCTTTTTTTCCTTATATTTTATGTTGGCCTTCTTTTTGCATATAATCGTTCTGAAGGTGTTTATAAATTGTAACGGCAAATTCAAATTTACCCCATTTTGATAAATAGAAACAGCTGTAAACATACTCCTAATTTAATTTAATTGAACAATGACTTCAAAGCACCGATGATCCACTTCTCATTGTTATTTATTGCTCCATTTCTTATCGTCTCTCTATATATATTAAACCACTGTTCTACCTTTAAATTACCTACTACCGTATACCTCATAACGACTATACATACTGAGGTAATACACCAGGAGTGCCTATGGATACATCTATCCCTTAGATGGGATAGATGCATCCATATATATATATATTTCTTTTATTCTTCTACTTGTTTCAGTTATTTGACTGCAGTCATGTTGGAGCACCACCTTAAAGAGTTTTAGTCGAAAAAATTGACCCCGTGATTTATTCTTTGTAAGCCTAGTACTTGTTCTATCGTCACTTTTGCTGAACCGCTAGGCTACGAGGACATAAACAAGCCAGTATCGGTTGTCAAGTGATGGTGGTGGTTGTTGTAGTGGTGGTGGAACAAACACAGACACACGCACATAAACATATGTATGTATATATACATATATAGGACACGCTTCGTACAGTTTCCGTCTACCAAATTTACTCACAAGGCGTTGGTCAGATTCATACACACTTACATGCCTGCATGCATCGAGGAGCTACCTCCCTGTGAGATACGATGTTTTCACAAAAACAATATATAAGGTCATCCGAAAGAGCAAAATGTTCTGGAATAGACAGAAATACTGGTGGAACATTCCCATCAAAACATCTGTCAAGTATAAGCATAACACGCCGGATATTGTTATTTGGGATAGACAAGAAGAGAAACTGTGTACCGTCAAGAAGGGTCCGCTGTCCTGCTGATGTGAATATCTCTTTGGAAATAAGAGGAAGAAGATAACTATGGACAACTGCTTCGAAACCTGCAGCTTCTATATCCCGATTATAAATTTACATTCATAAGAAGAATATTTGGTACATTTGGTTTTGTGAGTAAATGCCTAACTGACAGTCTGGATAACTTTGAATTTTCAGAAAAAGAAAGCAACCAACTAACTCGCACATTACTAATACAGTCTGTAAGTAGAACAGTAAAAATATGCAAAACATTTCTCAGGTTTAAAATGAGACATTGTTTCCATTATTTACATTCCAACAATGGAGCCTTGTATTTCTATAAGAAACCAGCACCTTCTTCAAATGAATTTAGCTGATTTAAAACAGAAGGATAACATATATAGATACATACATACATACGTTTATAATGGTAATTATTAAAGAACTTGGACATATAACTAATAGCCGTTGGATAATCTTGAGATGTTGAATTTCACAAGCGAGAAAAAGACAGCTTATTAAAAAATTATTGTTGCACACTATTAATGGAAATACGAAAATATGAACAATATTTCAAAAGTTTAGCATTTACTAATCGCTAGACATATGACTCTATTTGTGAGAAATTTGAAAACCAAAACTATACAAACATACACAGATACACGTATATGTACATGCAAATATACAAAGAAAGATAGCAGCATACAAACACGCATACACACACACTTACATACATACAGACATACATACATACATACATACATACATACTACGTACGTACGTACGTACATGCATACGCATGCATGCATATATTCAAGATTGTGCTGATAGTCGGAAGTTTTCCATATGAACAAAAATCAATATGCCACGTTACATTTTCAGTACTATTATTGGTCCTCAAGTTTGGATTACTTCAGTAGGCACTGGAGGAAATCCTTGCTATTGACAGACAAATAAAGAGGATGGTGCCAACCATATCAACAACAATTTTGATAGATTCTGTCTAAACTTAAACGAAGAAGAATTATCAGATCTGTCCAAACACCTTTTAAACGCAGAATTGTTATGTCATAGTAATATGCTGTTAATCACATCTCTTTCGGTAAAGATTGGCACTGAACATAAGCTTTATGTTGTTATTCTTGTTGTTGTTTATTACTAATTCAGACCAGATCGAATATATTTATAACCAAAGGTGTTCGAATCTTGACGGTTCCTTTCATTTGCTAGGACTACCACATGCCCAATGTAGGATACAGTTTGGGGATAAATTATCTTCTATTACAGCTTAGAAGGAAAGGAAGAAAACCGGAGAACGGAATAGAGATACGAGTAGGCCATATAACTCATCTTTCTGGGGAATTCGTATAAATGAAAAACACCGTTTTATTTTAATTAATTTTGGAAAATCTTGCCTCTCACAATATAGAAGCATTTCTCATGACTCCAGCAGACAAAATGGAAAAGGTGTTGCCTCGAGGATGGTGAAGGAAATCTCACTAGTTTAGAGTATTATGGTTTCTGGGGGTGTTACTCTATAAGTGACGTTGTGATGTGTTTATCTACTGTAGAGGCAGACTTCTTAACGGTCACATGTTACATGTGTCCGTTACATGTACACAATTCACTGATATAAGCTACACAGTATAAATGCTTCGTTCCACTCTACTTCTGTATTACTCTATACTGTTGGTCAGATGGGTACAGGTTTGTGAAGTTATGAGCTCTGAGAAACTAAATTACCTCAAGAACACCATTGAAGGGATTTTCTCAGATGCAACGTCTACGAACAAGTGAACTGTGAGAATCACACAATCACCTTTCTCTCTCTACCTCCTCTCTCTCTCTTTGTCTCAGGACAGAATAGTTGTGAGAAACTTTCTGCATTTCGATAAAATATTATGTATTAGTGTAAATACAACAAAAGGGCGTTTGTTACCTCTTATAGATGGTCTGAATATCTGCGTCAGGGAAGTTCCTTTCCAAGCTATAGGCCCGAACATACTTATTTTAATGAAGTCCTGAAGCTGAGATGTACGAAAGTTTCCCTATACAGACAATCGGTATTTCAAGGGAAAGGCGATAGACCGATACAGTTTGTCACCAGTGTCGTCGTAGTTGTTACTTTGAGAAAGCGAAATGCTGTAACAAGCGCGGCAAGACATCTAATCCACCGGTCGAGCGTGGTAGTTTATTCATTGATCCCAACAGAATAAAGCGCAAAATTGACATTTGCCATATCTGAAATCTGTGTGCAGAAGTTGAGAACAAATACCGCAACGTATTTTATCCAACACTTTATAGAATTTGTCATCCCGCAGAATTATTGTTAAATATATGTGAAATATGAAGAGTAATTGAGCGTAAGAGAGTGACTACAAACAATATTGTTTATTATTCGATTCAACAGTTATTTTTCTTATACGATGTTCACCATGAAATGGCTAGAAGTGGCTACATGGGCATTACATTATGATCGTAGATATTAGCTATGTGAAATTAGTGAAGAAGACTTACAGTATATCGATTTCAAATTTTGACACAGGTCCAGCAATTTCGGCGAAGGGGCAACGTCGATTATATTGACCCACCCAGTATTCATCTATACTTATTTTATCGACCCCCGAAGGATGAAAGGCAAAGTCGACTTCGGCGGAATTTGAACTCAGAACATAAAAACGGACGAAATGCCGCTAAGTATTTTGCTCGGTATTTTAACTTTTCCGCCAGCTCGCCACCTTAAAGACATACAATATACGGGTAGAACCGTTTCAAAGACGCTCGAAACTGCTGACATTACGTGAGTAATGTCTTACTATGAACTTTCTATGATGCTTTTTGTTTCAATTCAAGATATCAAAAACGAACCAACGGATGAGCTTCTGCGTCAAATCTCCCGCAAATTAGACCCTATCATCTTAAAACAAAGAGAAATACATTGGTTAATGTTGTTCTAGATACATCATGCCGTTAAAAACAATGCGGCTTTTACGGCTGGAAAGCAATTAATCATAAGTCTCCTCGACCAGGTTGACCTTGGGCTAAACAATAGAAACACTGATGCCAAATATTTTCCTCTTTTGACCCGAACACTTGGCGTTTGCATGCCATACTTAATAGATACACCCAGAAAGTGGGTCATACAATTTTGTAGAACATAATAACACAGGAAATGTCAATATGGTTTATTGCTAACGAAACCAATGTGCCTTCAGGAATGCCTTCGTTAATAACACTTACTGAAATAAACCCAACGCCCTCCAAAAGCTATGTAGCACTCGGTTTACGAATAAAGGGTATAAAGGATATTGTATACATACGCCTATAAAGATAAAATTGAGCTAAAGGAAATAGCTCAAATAAGCCATTGGTATGGATTGAGATTATGTAGGTGCTTGCGTGCTAAATGCCATACGCAAAAATTCTCAATTAATTGAACATTTTCATCTTAGCCAGAGAAGACAAACACACACTCACTCAAAGAGAGAGAGAGAGAGAGATAGAGGGAGGAGAGGGG
>NC_068995.1:20238164-20245425 GCF_001194135.2 Octopus bimaculoides
TAAAACAATTCTCATATTTAAGGAGAAAATTCATCTTTGTTAGTGCATAAGTCCATTCTGTACATCCATACGTACTTGGTTCATCTTAAAAGCATGCCATCGATTCATTTGAGTTATTTCCTTTATTGCAATAGTTTTTTTTTTTAGTTTTTTTTACCAAATTTATTATTGCTTGCCAAAAATAATTATTCATCTAACTGGGGTCGATTCATTCGACTAAAAAGTTCTTCAAGGCGGTGGCCCAGCATGGTCACAGTGTAATGGCTGAATGTTTGAAACAATTAAAAGATAAAAGATTAAAAAAGAATACTGCTTTTTTTTGTAAAAGTTTATGATTATTGATCAACTGATTTTGGGTTATTCATGTTCCGCCGACGAGGTCTGCAATATCTAGGCGTGGGCCCACTATCAAGGATCCTACAAGAACACACCACGTAAATGCCCCATCGAGGTTTCCTTGAAACAGAATGAATGTATACAAAAATTTCTAATTTTCCTCATTTCATGAAGTTATTCTTTAAAGATATATCGAAAAGACCATCACGTTTAATTAGACGCAAGCTTATCTTCTAAGTGGAATTCATTTGTCTTCCATTCAAATTGTAACAATGCTAATTTTTGTGCATATCTATGATTATCTAATTTAGTGCGCCTTCCTTTTTACTTTTTATCGCTTGATGAGACTGTGATTCGTCTCTGAGCCTTCGTGAGTGACAGGAGGAAAGGAAGAAGTTATGACCAGACCGGAGTCCTGACTCAATTATGATAACTGAAACATACTGAACCCCACTCAACACAGCTAAAGACCGGGTGATGGTGTTAAACTGCGTTTCAGATTGAGTCTACTACTCAAGCAGCCCACAGTGGTATTTGAACTCGGAACACAGGGAACTGGAACACATGCTGCTATTCACCGTTCTAGATCGATATTTCATTTATCGACTCCACAATGTTGTTTTCGGTGGGATCTGAACGCGGAATTCAATGATCCCGAATAAACAGCGCAAAGTTGTTTTTCTCTCCCATCAGATGCTTTAATTACTCAAATAATTTACTGTTTAAAGATGGTAAAGTACGATTTAAAACGAATTGGCTGCTATTTCTAGTAAGTCGAACGACCATGTAATGGTTCTGTTCTTTCAGTTGTATTGATACTTGGTGTACTTGCCTTGCATTGGCAACTAAAATAATAAAACACATGCAACGAATTATAGCGCCAAGGCAAAGGTAGAGTATAGAAGTAGTTAGTATTATTACTGTTTAATCAAAATAGCTAAAACAAAAACAAAAAACAAAAAAAATTGTTAATATTTCAAAACTGAATCGTTAGAGAAAGCGAAAGATAAGCGATGCAATGTTTTGACAACCAGCTTGTCCACTGCACTCGTGATGAAGTCGACAACAAGGCAAGAACACACTTAACTGGCATTGTGGAAACAATTTAAAATCATGATGTTAGTTAATAAACTCATGTTGTGTCTATAGAATTCAATATCACGGCAGGTTCAAAGTTCTTAACATATTGCACCACCTTTCTCATGGGAATCATCGATGAAAGAATGCTAGCGGTATATTACAATAAATTGGTCACCATCGAACTAAGTCAGTAAGTTGGCGACAAGAGGTTACCAACCGAAGTAAGTCTGAGATAGCAACAGAGAAACTTAACGCACTTCAAAAAGGACATTGTTTTTTCCATTAGACTAAATTTCAGTTGTTTTCACAGGAGGCCTATTTGTACGTATTAACTTTATTTTCAGTTAAATGGTAATTTATTAAATTGATACCAAGCCAGATATCACGAGGATGGGATTAGTCAATCATACTGAACACAGTCCTTCACTTCACTGTTATTTTCTTTTATCAACCTTGAAAGAATGAAAGGCAAAGTTCAACCAGGTGTTGTTTGAACTCAGAACTTACATAGCCGGAACAAATACTCCTAGGCACAAGACCAGAATTTTGGGGAAATGGTGCTAGCCCATAAGATCGACTCTAGTACTCGACTGGTACTTATTTTATCGACCCAGAAAGGATGAAAGACAAAGTCGGCCTCGACGAGATGCTTTTAAGTATTTTGTCCGATGGGCTAACGATTCTGCCAACTTACAACCGGAATAAGTAATGGCTTCAAATTTTGGCATAAGCCCAGCAATTTCAGGGGAGTGGGTGAGACGATTGCATGGATCCCAGTGCTCAACTGATACTTATTTTATCGACCCCGAAAAGATGAAAGGCCAAGTTGACCTCGTGGGAATTTGAACACTAAACGTAAAGAGTCGGAAGAAATGCCTCTAAGCATTTATTCCGGTGTGCTAATGACTCTGTCTCCTCAACGCCTTAAACCCGAAACAAATAATGCAAGGCGTTTTCTCCGACGTTCTAACGCTTTTACAGACCACTGACCTTAATTTCTTAAATGGGCAAAGAGTCAGAAATTTGGATACAAGGGTTAGCCGATTATATCGATCCCATAACTTGAGTTCTTGGTTCCATATAAATTTATCGCCCCAAGAGCGATGAAAAGGTGTAATTGATATTAGTGGGATTTGAACTTAGAATGTAAAGTCCAGGAACAAATAACACAATGCATTTTCTCCGACGCTCTAACGGATTGCTTTCATTTAAGTATTCGGTAACGATAATCCCGCGATATATTATCTGGCAACGGTTAACGTGAATGATTAACCCCTTTCCTCCGAAATATCAGAAAGCACGAGACTGATACACTGGCTTTTATATAAACAAATTCCAAATACAGCTTTTTATGGTGGCAAATGTTTAAGATACTTTAATATTTTCAGTAAGTAAAATAACTGGTTAAACTAAGTTCAGTCATATAAAGTTCTGTGTATGGTCGAAAGAGAGAGAGAGAGAGACAGAGACAGAGACAGAGACAGAGACAGAGACAGACAGACAGACAGACAGACAGACAGACAGAGAGCGTGTCTACGTAGTCACTCGACTTGCTAGAAATAGCAACTAAATCTTCCTCAAATTTCAGAAATAGGTATACTTACGGATACATACCTCCCTATATTTACATACATACATACATACATACATACATACATACATACAT
Source organism: Octopus bimaculoides (assembly GCF_001194135.2). NCBI lineage: Eukaryota > Metazoa > Mollusca > Cephalopoda > Octopoda > Octopodidae > Octopus > Octopus bimaculoides. The sequence goes on from NC_068995.1 coordinate 20,241,247, forward strand.
ACATATAGATGTGAATGTATAAACATGCACACACACGCACATACAGAGTCACTCAACCAGTTAGATACAGCAGCAAAATCTTCATATCACGTCCTCCTGATAAGAAAGAGGGAAAGACACACCGGATAATTATAGCACAGGGTAAACCATGATGATCTTTAGTTGTTCGTGTTTTACTTGTTTCAATGATTGGACTGCGGCCATGCTGGGACACCACCTTGAAGGATTTTAGTCAAACAAATCGATTCCAGTATATATTCTTTTTATTTGTTTTATTCTTTTGTTCTTTGGTGCACCGGCAGTATTATCCACTTTTAATGAACATTGTTTTGTGATAGAAGGAAGTTTGATATTGCTGCCCTTTTTGAGGTTCTTGCCGTGATGGAGGTTCATTCGGGATCTTGGAGGGCAGAAAGTCAAGTTATTTCTTGAAAATATCTTCACCCACTCCAGTTAGATCTCTCACATTGTGTTTTTAGTGGAGGGAGAGGAAGAAGCAGTTGTAGTACTTGGTCCTCACTCTAGACGGGATGGATGGAACCTTTGGAACGGGGCAGTGATGTCCTTTGCGTGGGGGGGGGGCAAGGAAGGCTGGTTATAACTCTCGGTTTGTATATATCACACAGGATACACAGAGAAAGAAGGAAAGAACTCAGGAACGAAAGAAGGAAAGAAACAAACCAACAAAACAAAGAAAGAAGGAAGGAACAAAGAAATACTTGAGAAAGAAATACTGTGAAAGAGGAAGAGAGAGAGACAGACAGAGTGTGTGTGTGTGTGTGTGTGTGTGTGTGTGTGTGTGTGTGTGTGTGTGTGTGTGTGTGTGTGTGTGTGTGTGTGTCTGTGTCTGTGTGTGTGTGTGTGTGAACACAACGCAACGCAGACATCAAAAACAAATAGACTTTCACTATATTACAATACAGGTAGTTATTTTTTTGGTTTTGACTTTGTGTGTATGTGTGTGCATGTGTGTGTATGTGTGGTAGTGTGCGTGTGTGTGTGTCTATGCGTGTGTCTGTGTGTGTCTTTTTGCTTCTGTGTGTCTTTCAGCATAGAGACTACGCAACACGTATTTTAAAGAAAGACGTTCACTACAACAACAGCTTGCTGATGTTATGGTTATTAAGAGAGAAATACAGTGAAATTGACAGTGTGTGTGAGTGTGTGTATGAGTGTGTGTATGTGTGCGCGCGCTTACGCGTGCAAGATAGATATGTAAAATGTTATCACCACAGAAACTAACGAGACTTTCACTATGTAACAGTCTACTATTAAAAGATGGTACATGCAGGATTAAGAAATATTTTTACCGGCAGCGCAGCGACGGTTAAAAACCTAGTAGTTATTAATTTCTAACGGTATAAATTTTTGTGGAAAGGTATATTGGATTATATCGATCCTACTTCTGGACTTGTATTTTATTTTATCGATACCGACAGGATAAAGGAAAGTTCCACTTCGACAGGATTTGAACTCACGATAACATAACTAAATACTGCATAAAACATTTGGTCTGGGGTTGTAAGGATTCTGTCGCTCCCGCCGTGCTCTCCTCTAAAATGGTTATTAGGACGGGTTCACATACGGGTTTACTGACCCAATCTTCACGATTTTCGAATTCCTAAATAATAACCAGACAGCGTTAAGTGTTCTGGGAATTTCTCAGCGAATAAGGAAGAAGAAGAAGAAGAAGAAGAAGAAGAAAAAGAAGAAGAAAAAGAAGAAGAAAAAGAAGAAGAAGAGGGATTCTGAATTCTTTATTCTCTGCTGATGATTTTATGTCAGAGTCCGTTTTACTGTGGAAACGTGGAACCTGATAAAGGCATCTAAACCAGTCAACCGAAACGTTGGAAGAGACGCAAGAAGGTAACTCTCAATGATATCTTGTCTCGGACCGTCAGTTTTGTCATTCTGTCAGTGAAACATGGCGTAGCGCTGCGTAGGTTGCGGGGATGCTAATGCTGCATCTGCTAGTGGTGCTTGTAGTGGTAGTGGTGGAGGTGTTTGTAGTGGTAGTAGCTATGGTGACGGTGACAGTGATGATGGTAGTGCTGCTGGTGGTGGAGGTGCCGGTGGTGGAGGTTGTAGCGATGGTGGTTATGGTGGTGATGATTGCAGGTGTGGTTACTGTGGTAGTGGAGGTTATAGTGGTGGTGATTATGGTGATGGTGGTGGTGGTTGTTGGTAGTGGTTGTGGTGGTAGTTATTTTGGTTGATGTTGTTGCTGTTGTTGTGGTGGTGGTGGGGGGGGGGGGTTACGATGGTAGCTATGTTTGGGATGGTGGGGTCGGTGTTGATGCTGGTCGAAGGGATTGTGGTGATTGCGTTGATGGTTCTAATTTTTGTGATGGTGATGATAATGGAGTAAAGTAGTCCTGGAGATAAAGATATGTGGTGGGGTTTAGTGGGGGTTGGAGTGTTTGGTGGTAGCTGTGGTGGTGATGATGGTGGTGGTTGTCTACGTGAAGAAGTGTTGTTCTTCTACAAGATGTATTGCTATTATTTTTGTTGTTGTTGTTTTGTTGTTATTGCTTCCCTTCTTGTTATTGTTCAAGTTGTTGTTGTTGGTAGTGGTCACCCTTTTCGAAATTATATTGCTTCATCTGTTGTTCTTGTTGTTCATGGTGGTGATGGTGGTGGTGGTAGTTCCTTCCTCGAATAAACGAAACTATGACCACTGCCATTCCAGGTCCTAACAAACCCATCTTTTTAGTACCTTTTATTACATTAATCTAGTTAAATCCTTTGCAAGTCATTAGATGGCAGTTGTGTGAGATTCGGCTACTATATTCAGCAAATCAAGAGATCTTTCAAGGGTTCCTAGCAATTCAATGCGACTCCCTATTTGATTAATGTCTTCTTCACTGCTTCAAATTACCCTAGTTGACTGGAGACTTTAATCGATCCTATTTTTCCTCGTGAGCTGGGAGCTTTCTCGCAGGTTCAAGATACCTTTCGTGACTGATAGCTTCTCCGTTATTTCCCTTATTCTCTGGGTAAGTATAGGCGCCCTCGCCGGTTGGAGGTTTTATGATTCACAAGTGGTTTCGTAGTTGGCTGGTGGAGTCTCTGTTGGCTCAACACTACTTAGTTGGCTCAGTTGACCTTAGTTCTCTGAAGCCTCGCTGAGCAGTTTCATCCTAGTTCACTGGAGGTTCCTCCTGTTAATCAGAGACGACGTAGGTGGCTGAAGGCTTCATCGTTAACTAGAAGATATCTCTATGTTTGGAAACTTCTCCTCCTCACCACTTCGTCGGAGATTTACTGTTGAGTAGAGATATTTCTCTTGCTTCAAGCTTACTTTGTTGATTGAGCTAGTGGCTACTGCAGAAAAATAAAACGCAAAAAAGCATGGAGGGTATATTGGTGCTTAATTCCATGTCAATCTAACCCTGTTTGCGCAGAATATTGATCAAATACCTAACAACGCAACGTGATAGTCACGGCTTTCCAACCACATTTACAGTGTTTTGTTGCTAGGGATAGTATACTAAGAATATAATATTCAATGCGTATATGGACAGCTATTTCTTGCAGGTCAAAGGATCTCGTAACTGCTCACTGTATTGTTTTGTTGTTGTTTGCCCCTCTCTCTTCCAAGTTGATTGAGTAAATCCGACGATCAAAGGCGTGATCAAAATCCTATGATCAAATCCTATGATCAAAGTGTTTTTCTTTGGTGGGGGGTTACTATGAATAGAGAACACAGACTTTTACTATCCTAAACAGCACTTTTTAAAAGACGGTTGATAGGAGAAAGATTTGGTTGCTATTTCTACAGATCGAATAACAACATCGAGTTTCCTAATATGTGGTTGTTCTTGATGGATGGAACAATGGTAATAAGTGTGAGGAGCCCTACGATGAAAAGCATTCCTGCAAAGGCCACTTTTTACAGGATGGTTAGCAGAATGCGTAGGTATCTGGGAGCTAACCTACATTGGATTATTAAGTATCAGATATCGTTTTGAAGACAGTGAGGTGTGATATGGTTTTTATTTCTCGCAGGTCGAGCGACGACGTGAACGACATCTTGTTGGCCGAAGTATAATTATGATTGCGACAGTAGTAGTAGTAGTAGTAGTAGTAGTAGTAGTAGTAGTAGTAGTAGTAGTAGTAGTAGCAGCAGCAGCAGCAGCAGCAGTAGTAGTGGTGGTGGTGGTGGTGGTGGTAGTAGTA
>NC_068995.1:20245767-20246509 GCF_001194135.2 Octopus bimaculoides
CATGATGATGATGGAGATATCGCAAAGATTATGACTGAGATGAAGAGTGAGGAAAGGATGCCATTGATGTTATTGGTATAAGTAGGGCAGCTTTTTATTATTTTTTTTGTTGTAGATTTACTGCTGATTTCGATGTTCTTCTGTATATTCTAGAAGTTGTTGCAGTTGTTTTTGTTGTTATTTCACTTACAACCATTGTTCTTTCTGCTGTTGATGTTTTTGCTCTTGTTGCTAGTGGCAGAGGTGGTGGTGGTTTTGGTGGTGGCGGCGGCGGTGGTGTAGTTGGTGGTGGCACACAGTTATCTGGATGCGGTGCTGATGACAGTAATGGCAAACCGTCATCTATACTGGAGAGGATGATGTGTGGTTTATATCTTGATGCTGGTGGTAAATAATAATTGTGGAAATGATGGTGCTGCTGGTGATGCTGCTCGTAACGGCAGCGGTGGAGGCTTTGGAATTGACGGTGGCGGTGGGTTTCGTCGTCGTGGTGGCAATAGTGTTTGAGGTGGCGATGGTTTGTAACTTTTACGTGTGTATTTTTTGGAGAGCAGTACATTCTGTCTGGTCATCACATGTTTATTGTTCCGGTTCACTATCTATGGATATTAACTCTACATACATACATACATACATACATACATACATACATACATACATACATACATACATACACACACACGTATATATACATAAATGCATACATGCGAGCACACACACACACACACACACACACACACAC
>NC_068995.1:20246633-20247020 GCF_001194135.2 Octopus bimaculoides
TATATATATATATATATATATATATATATATATGGATATACATAATTACATACATTCACACATATATATACTTACAAACACACACACACACATATATGTATGTATGTATGTATGTATGCGCGTGTGGGGAATGTAATTTAAAGGATAGGTAAAACCAAGGTAATAGTCTGGCTAGCAAAGTATTCGTAAAGCAGTGTAAGGGTTAGAATTACTTATTAACTAAACAGCGATTACTTATACATACATACATACATACATGCTTATATACATACTTATGTATATGTGCATGAATTTATATATATATATACATATATAGGGAGAATTCACACAAAAAAGGCAAAAGGCGAAGACAGGTGGTGTAGACAACAAACAGATGTATTAGTATAA
>NC_068995.1:20247030-20249044 GCF_001194135.2 Octopus bimaculoides
AAATGTGTGTGTGTGCATACACGTATAATATATGTATAACATATACATAGACATACGTTTTATATGTGCATTTGTATATATAAACAATCAATATATATACGCACATATTTATGTTTGTGTGTGTTTTTCTATTTCCGTACGCGGGCAAATATGCTTCTAACTTTGCATGTACGTGCGTATATATCTTTTTACGCTTGTGTATATGTATGTGTGTCTGTGTACTCTGTGTGTTTTTGTAAGTGGCCTTTTTTTCTTCCAAAAGCTAATTGAAAGTTTGCCTATGCATACAAGTGTATTGTGAGCAATTTTTTATACTAAACATTGGGAAAAAGCGTTCTGTGAAACGTGAAAGGATTGTTGAAATATAGAAGGTTGAGAGCCACAAGTTAATAGCAATAAATTTATATAAAGTGATGCAAATTGACTGAACTGAAAGCCACTCGAGAAATGTACATTGAAATAAGCATATACTATGTATATTATTAACCTACATAACACTGGATGTTATGTAAATTTATAATATGTATATTAAGTCTGTTTAGACATTTTCATGTCACGAAAGCTTACGAACAGAAAGACACTAATGTTGGACGTGTAATACACCTGATACCCTCTTATGATTTATTACAACTTTGTAATACTTTGCATCATAACTGACAGACTTGATATAGCGTCAGAGAATACGCCATATAGTATCTTGTTACGTTTATTTTTTGTAAACTATAAGTCTATAAATCGTCGTTTTGAAATTGCGTTTTTCATCCTCCCAGAGAGGAGATTATAAAAGAAATATAACTGAGAACTTATCAGACTTACGTAGACTAGAAATGGGTTACAGGTCTTTTTTTTTTTTCAATCACAATGATATCTCTGCATTCAGTCATGCGGGGGGGGGGGTTCAGTCACATTATGTAATCTATTTTTACTTCTTATATCTATCAGGATGATCCCGAGATTGAACACCTGCCCTTCATTTTGGTTTTTGAACATCTAGCATTGAGATCAGGTCTGGATGAGGATTTGTTATACGCTAACAGTTGGAAATTCAAATTTTAAAAGACCTCCAGAAATTTGTGAACATACAAGTTTTTCGTTTAAACTGAATTTCAAGTAATACAATATTGCTAGGGAATCGATGAATGCTTTATTACTATTCTCCCCTTTAGTTTGGGCCGCAAGCCTAATTAGCCGTCCAAGGGAGTTAGCCTTAAAGTCAGCACGGAGTACATCTTTTAAGCTAGCATTTGATATTTTTGTATTTGAGACAGGGCTAATGGTGTTTTATGTACTTTATTTACTTTTACTAAAGTTTGAATTGAATTTATTGAAAACAATTTTAGTCGGCTTTGGGCGTCCCACAAACAAAAATAGAAAAAAATATTACGGACCACGGAAGGACAAAGGTTGCAGTTCTCTAATCGATTACACCCCCCCACACACACTCACACACATACATACATATACACCATATACGTGACCTTGTACCCATGTTATAAATCAATTTACCAATAGTTTGCTCAATGAATAACCAAACCTCAGAGGTAATGGAAACTTGAAAAATAAATCCAAATCAGAGCTTTTAGTGAAAATCAGCATTACGATAGTGTTTTGTAATCAGCTATATTACACTACAATGCGGCCCATCCACGATATTGTCTCCAGCTGACTTAATCAATCAGAATTCCACCTGTCTCCAACAAGTGCGATAAATCAATGCGTTTGTTGTATCAGTAAAAAGGATTGGATTCTTCCCCCTTTGAGACGCCATATTTCATATATCTGTCCAGACGAAGTATTATTTTGTATTTAGGTCTGCTGGTAGAGAATGTATAACCAATTCCATATATTACAAAGACACATGCAAGCATGCTCACATTCAACTACACACGCACAAACGCCCAGGCACTTATATAAGTAGAAACACCACACACACATACATATGCATAAATATATATATGTGTGTGTGTGTGTGTGTGTGTGTGTGTGTGTGTGTGTGTGTATATATATATATATA
>NC_068995.1:20251144-20251953 GCF_001194135.2 Octopus bimaculoides
TGTTTACACACGCACGCACACAAATATACATACATATATATATATAAATATATATATATAAGTTCAAAAAAACAATAACAAAAAAACAACAAAGTGAGGACGTGATACGGATAGTATGCATGTATATATATATTCATATATTCATGTATATATATATATAGAGAGAGAGAGAGAGGGGGGTGTGAAAGAGAAATCGAGAGAGAGAGTGGGGTGAGAGAGGTGGTGAACTTATGGAGTCGAAAGCTTTGCAGCATTTGTTTGAATTCTTTCTTTCTGCGGCTATAAGTCAACTTCCCCTTTCATCTTTTCGGGGTCATTAACAAAGCCCCAATCCAAGGCGATGGATTAAGGGAACTGTTACAGTGCTGGACGAGATGCCTCGCGGTGATACTTCCGACCCTTTGCATCTTTACAGAAACACCAGAGACGTCTCCCATTCTCAGCTGTATCGGCCCTAAGGCAATGTTCCTACTTTTGGATAAAATCGGTAGCGTAGAGAGCGGGACAGATGCATATATTTGTGCGTGCATGCGTGTGTGTGCGTGTGTGTGTATGTGTGTGTATGTGTGCATGTGATGTACGTATGTGTGTGTGCATATACATATACACGTACGCACACGCTCATATACGCTCACGCATGCATGATATATATCTATATCTATGTGTATATATATGTGTGTATATATATGCGTATATATATATGCATATACATACACGTATGTATGCCTATATATATATATATATATATATATATATATATACATACATACACGTATATGTATATATATATATATACATATATATATATA
>NC_068995.1:20254620-20262233 GCF_001194135.2 Octopus bimaculoides
TAAGCAAACTGGAGCATTTCAGAAGTCTCTATAGCGTTTTTGTCCAGCTGGGCTCAAACTTTATTGCATAGCAGACTTCCAAATTGTCTTCCCGTCCCGACTGCATTCTGCAAACTAGCCAGCTGTCACAAGTAGTGTTTACCAGGGTGTTTAGCAAAGTGCTGTTCAATCTAGAATAACAAAAGTTGGCAGGTCAGCTTATTAGGTATACAGTAATGATATACTAAAATTGCGATAATGTAGGGTAGTTATTACTACTACTAGTAAAACTTTATGGCAAGTGTTATGCCTTATTCTTAAAACAACTTAAATCGTACTAAAATATTGCCAATATACTGGTCTAAAAAAAAACCCATTAAACTATATTTTTCTATATCTGACACGCCTCGATACGTTTTGTGGTACACTAATGTGCCGCGTGGCACCGTTTCAAAAGCACTGCAATAGATATTAGTCTCAAACTTTGGCAAAAAATTAGCAATTTCGGGGGTGGGATAGGGGGGATTAGATCGACCCCAGTGTTCAACTTTTACTTATTTTATGGACCCTGAAAGGATGAAACGCAAAGCTGGCCTCGGCAGCATTTGAACTGAGAACGTAAAGCCGGACGAAATGCCGCTAAGCATTTTATCCGGTGTGCTAAAGATTCTGCCTGTTCACTCAGATATTGAACACGGTGAAGTTGGAGTCATTGAAATTTGATCTCGGTATCCATATGCTGAAGTCAAGAAGAACTGGACACACCAGACACATCTCCTGCCAGCACATCACCCACCCACACATTCGGAAACGACAGCCGCAATTATGGCATCGATGAAAATACAGCAGATCAAAAGATATCTGAAAGTTACGTTGAAGAAAACTGCTGTATTGATTGTGATATCGTGTTTAATAACAAACAGCAGCAACTACAAGGGACGACGAAAGGAGAAAGAGGGTGGGGCAGCAAGAGAACAAAAACAAACAAAAATAGGTTGACAATGGCAATGACTTAGTGGTCATCGAGGTTATTGCGGAGGCGACAGTGATGGTGGTGTGGCCGTCGGGACAATAGTGATGATGATGGTAATGATGGTGGTGGTGGTGGTGGTGGCGAGACAGCGGTGGTAGTAGCGACGGCATCGGTGGTGGTGGTGGTGGTGGTGGTGGTAATGTTATTAGTAGCAAATGGCAATTTAGTGGTGACACTGATAGTTCTAACGATATTATCTGATTGTGATGGTAGCGGTGACGGTTACGATAGACGTGATGATGTCAGTATTCACGGTGATTGTGCTGGTGTTAGCAGCGGTTTGGTGGTAGTTGTAATATTTGTGATATCGGTGACAGGATTACTTGTGATGTTTGATGGTGAGATTGTTGTGCTGATGAGAGAGTAAGACAACGGTACAGAAAATGATGCAGTTGCAATCAATTTCTTGCAGTTTATCCCCACACAAGTCCTAATTCTGTAGACCTTTCATCAAAATAATTGTAACTAGGGTAGCCATAGGGACTTTTACTATCCTACTTCTATTCATGAGTATACTGACAATAAGAAACTGATACTGTAGTCTGTCTTAAATTTACTCCAGTACACTTCTGGGGGTTACTTTCCCAAATCTCAAACGCCAAGTGGCACAAAAGGGATTGAAATTCCCGAAATGGAGGAACGACACTTAACCGTAGACTACATTACACTAAACTGCTTCACAGTAACATTCACAGACACTAAAATACTTCATACTGACACAGACACCAGCTAATATTAAACAGACATTCACATAAGTTAAACTAAATAACACTAACACTCGCAGATACTGAAATTTATTACACTAAGATTCGTAGATACTGAACTTTATTACACTAACTCTTGCAGATACTAAACTTCAATACATTAACCCTCGCGGATGTTATCTCATATTATACTAAAACTCGCAGATACAAAAAACTTTATTACACTAACACTCACATGCATTATACGCAAATACACACACATTTATCTATTAGGTTGTTCCGAAACTAATGGCCGATTTCAGAAACATAATTTTACTCTGGAAAAATTAACAAAAGAAATGTTTTGATTAGTCAAATTATGAGCCGTGAACATCTATGCATCTCTGCCATCAGTCAACGAGTTTATTTATGCATCGTTGCTAAAAACATATTGGCTTTGATGCTAAGAAATCTTTGAAAGCTGATTCCACCTCTGCCTTTGGACCTGAAAGTTTTGTCACTTATAAACGTGTTTAAATGCATTAAAAAAATGATAGTCAGAGGGTGAAAGATCAGAAGAATATGGAGGATGTGGTAAAGTCTCGTATCCCAAGTCTGTGAGTTTCTGCAGCGTCATTCTTGCAATATGTGGCTTTGCATTATCGTGGGGCAGAATTGGTCCACGCCGATTCACCAATGCAAGTCTCATTTCTTGCAAGTGAACATGCATTTCAGCGAGTTGATTGCAGTAAACCTCTGTTGTAATGCTCTGTTTGGCTTCCAGAAAGCCGTAATAGAGAATACCAATTGCAGGCCATCAGATAGTCACCATAGTCTTTGACTGATGCGACTTTGGATTTGGAAAATGTTTGTGGGACTCATCACGACCAAACCGTTGACTTGATTGTTTACGGTTACCGTAAAGAATCCACTTTTCGTCACAAGTGACTATTCGGTCAAGAAAAGGATCATTGGTGTTTCGCAGAAAGAGCATCGAGAACACTTCAAAACGCCGAACTTTTTGCTTTTCATTGAGCTCATGCGGTATCTATTTATCGAGCTTTTTCACCTGACCAATTATCTGCAGATTGCGTGAGACCGTTGCAATACCAACACCAAGTACCTGAAACATTTCTCTGACACTTTGACGTGGGTTTTGTTCAACAATTACTTTCAACTGTTCATTGTCAACATTACATGACTGCCCTCTACCATCTTCATCTTCAAGGCTCCCATCACCACTACGGAATTTCTAAAACCACCTTCGTACTGTGAGATCACTTGTGGACCACTCTCCCCATGCTCTGTTAATATTGGCAGCAATTTGGGAGGCATGTGCCCAAGCTTCAACTCATGCAAGAAAAGTAAGCGAAGGTCCTTTTTTTTTTATCATGTTCATAATTAAGAGTGCCTATACTTCAAGATTATTTTCTGTCTGAAATAAGTAGAAAATTATTAAAGAGCATACATCAATTCACCTAAAATATTATTAAAATACTATGATAAAATTGCGTTTCAAAACACCACACTTAGAGTGGCCATTATTTTCAGCACAACCTAATACATTACACTAATATTCTCAGATACTAAACTATATTGCACGAAAATAGACGGGTACTAAATTACATTACACTAACGCAAATACTAACATTCACAAAACGCTACACTACATTGTACAAACATTTAAACTCATGAAAATATATTGCAGTAACACTGAGCGACATTAATGTTCTTAACAGTAACACTCGCAGACACTAAAAGTACATTACACTATCCTTCACAGATATTAAACTACATTACACAAACATTCATCAATACTAAATTAGATAATACACACAATTACTTTACACAAATGCTTGCAGACCCTAGACTATACTATAATAGAACCTCAAAATCGCCCAAACAATTCATCTATTTTTATACTAAAAACACGTTTTGCAACAATGACTGTCGTTTAATCTGTCACTTGGTCTCACCATCTGGCCCTTCATTGCTTTTAAGAAAGAATCCGTTTATTTGCAGGCATGCATGCCAGGTTGCTGTTGTGAATATAGTTTACACCCCTCCATTCACCAACATCGTAGGGCCTGGAAAGAGTCAAGGGAGCTGCCCTTCCCTCCATGACTAATCTATAAAAAGAAGCACTGCATGTAGCAAGCATTGACAGTCACTAAAGTACTTTAGATAGGCGTTGAAACAGGTCATCTCTCTTTGTTACATCTTAAAAAACAAACCATTCACGACAATAATAAGAATTAGTGGACAGCAACAGCTGTGACAGTAGCTCCAGAAATGAAAACAACAACAACAACAACAACAACAACAACAACAGCAGCAACAGTAACAAAGTGACGGTAAAGCTGATAGGTTACAGAAGAACAAGCTGAGAGTGATTCGTCTTCTTTGAATGGTATTGCATTGTTTCTATTGACAAGACACTTGATATCAACGGCCTGACCCAGGAGACTTGTACAATTCTCCAGTGTAAGTAGCACTAACAGTGGCAGCATTGAAAAGAATGGATGAATGCTTTAGCAAATTACAATGCATACATCAAATATTATTTGAAGATAAATTGTTCAATTACGTAAGAAGGAAAACGTCTGAGATGCGATTCAGTGCCCACCCCTCTGTTTCTATAGTAAAACAAAACGGACCTGTGTATGGAGCACACTAGAGATGAGGCTATGAAAGTAAAGAAATATCTCTGCTGTTGTACCACGTTTGCATTCAGGATTTGAGCGTAGCACTTAACGTAGAGAGGCAGGCAATGTGCACTGGTGTTGAGAGCGAGTAAAACAACACTAACAATAGACAAGAACAACAACAACAAACAATAAAAAAAACAAATTAAAAACAACAACAACAATTACAACGCTAACAACCGTAGCAACATCTGCGATAACGACATAACCGAAACAAATTAATTAAAAGTTACAATGCTGATTGTAATTACGAACTAGGTCGGCAACAAACAACAGATTCAACAAAACAGCAGTGACAACATCAAGAACAGCCGACGGACGGTAATAAAAGCAAGAAACTAACACAAGAATTGCCCAGATAACAACAACAGCCCTAATAATTATAATTATTTCTAATTTAGACACAAAGCTAGAAGTTCTAAAGGAATGGATTAGTCGACTCCGTTGTTCTTAGTACATCACTGGTACTATAACATAAAGTAGAAAGTCAAAGTTGACCTCGATGGGATTTGAACGCAGAAAGTAAGGAGTCAGAACAAATGCAGCAAAGTATTTTTGCGATATTCTAATGACTCTGCCAGCTCCCTGTCGCTGTTGCAGTTATTGTTGTTGTTATTATTATTATTATTGTTCAGTAGTTTTATTTTTATAACGTGCTTTCACTTCACTACCGAGCGCAGCTCTGTGTGCCTTGGGTATGTGTTGTGGTTTGTTGTGATGCTCTTATTTTTATTGCATTGAAAGTGTTTTACGTAGGATGTGTGCGGTGCCCAGTAGTGCAATTTTCTGTATGTTGTATACTGTGTACTTGTTAGTCCTGGTGTTTTGTTATGCATTTTTCTGAATATGTATTTATCATACCTAATGCACCCACTATGATAGGAACTGTTTCTGTTTTTAGACTCCAAATTCGAGTTACCTCTATTTCCAGATCTTTGTATTTTGAAATATTCTCCGTTTCTTTTTGAGAAACATTATCATCTGTTGGTATTGATACATCGATTAGAAAGCAGATTTTTCTTGGTGATCTCTGACAACTATATCCGGCCTATTGGTCTTAATTTCTCTATCTATATTATTATTATTATTATTATTATTATTATTATTATTATTATTATTGTTGTTGTTGTTGTTGTTGTTGTTGTTGTTGTTGTTGTTGTTATTATTATTTCATTATTTGAAGCCGAATTTTTCTGGCTGTCAGGGTTTTGAGAAAGTAGGCTCGATCACTCTTTCTGTTTACTCAAAAGGGTATGTTGATTAAAATTTTTACTTCATCATTAACCGTTTATTACTTGCTTATGAGTAGCGCTCGAAAGAGAATTATACGGGTAAACAGTTATAAGATAAACAGTTATACGGGTCAGCAAAGGAAATAAATTACCACTCGACACACGTAGCTTGAGTAGCGAGTTTATTGAGTAGCAAGTTAAGTCAGCTTCACATTATTCAGTTTCTTAGGAAAAAGTTTGCAGCTACATCTTCAGATGCGTCGGGTCAGAGTAAGTAGATTTTTAATAATAGCTCCTATAAGAGAATATTAAGGGGCTTCTGTTGGTGAGTTCAGGTCACGTAAATAATTTTATAAAAAGCAACTTAAAACCTACGATCACCGCGATACATTTTTTTCGCTTCCTTTGTAATGATTATGCCCGTTCATTACCAGTTTCTCGCTTTCAGAACTATCTACTACAGAAATTATTTCAGTTATGTTAAACCGTATTGGTCTCCCAGCGCTTTTAGTAATCACGCTAGCTGTCATTAAAGCTGATACTCATTGTGTTAACAGAAAGATCTGAAAGAAATGTCTGAGATTGTACTTCTGAAAAACAGAATATTTATACACACACCCCTGATGTAATTATATTTCTTGTTTAAAAGCAATACAGTTCATCACATTTTTTAATCCTATATGTAAGTTATTTACACTGTTTCCCATTGAACAGTGTATAAACAATTGAACATGAGAAAACGCTGTGTTCCGCTGTTGACATCTGCTTCACGAAATTTGTTTTGATTTTTCTAAGTAAACATGGTAACAAACAAAATCTGGCAGAAAACTTTTCTTATGCTGAAAGGGGCAGTTTGTTCATTGGAGATCTGGTTCACATCTGCCGCCATAGACACCCAGAGTTCCCACTGTTTATAATACACTGGAATATAGCATCTAATTTGCTTTCTATAAGTTTGCTGAATATTTGACGTAAAGATAATGTTACTTGTTCTCAGGGACTACATGTATGACCGACTTCACAAACGTAGCGTTTTAAAGAACAAATTAACAAGATATACGTATATAAATATCGCTGAACCTGAACAGAGTAAAGAACTGTATGGATAAAAAGAAGGTAGCAGCTTAAAACCTGGTGATGTGAAGGAATAAGGGTTGAACCACAGACTATATATCACTTTTAATTTGTACACATTTGAGTTGGAGAATATATGCAGAAACAAAAATAAAAACAGAACGTTGCTCTTGTTGCATTCTAACCACAGTTTTCCCCATATCAAGGAGACCAATAGCGAAGGAAGTTCCGCTTGTGGTCATCTCATCTTTTTATATATCCAGCTCTATGCTGTGTTTCATGTATCCCTCTATATCAGCGGTTTTCAACCAGGGTCCATATGGCCCCTGAGGATCCTTGTAAGATTTTGGGGGATCCACAGAATAAAATAGTAAATGGGGGTCCACAATAGTATTTTAAGGACCCCTGAAAAAAATTTGCTTTAGATGCATGCATTGTTACGTATTGCAAAAGAACAGCTAGATTTCTTTATCTAACAGTTTCGACCTACGCAAGTGAATATGTGAAAAACAAAATAGGAAATTTGAAAGAAGTTTTTAAATATGGTATGGCTATGGGGGTCCACCTGAATATAGTAATTAAAGAGGTTCATAGATAAAAAAAAAAAAAGAAGTGGTCGAGAACCCCTACTCTCTATTTAAAACGATGGGTTTTTTGGAGAAATATTTGGTTACTATTATTGTTGGTTGAGCGACGCCATACAGACTCCCCGTGTCGGCTCGTGAAGTAGAAGGTAAATCAAAATGTTCCAGTGTCGAAGTAATTTACCAAACCAACGTGAAATGATATCTTAGAATGTGTTAGTATAACAACTAAAATCATTTTAAAGCATATAAAATGTGGTTTTTTTTTATGACTATTGTAGAAATATTTTCATAGTGACGAAAAAAATATATATATAGAACAA
>NC_068995.1:20262812-20266928 GCF_001194135.2 Octopus bimaculoides
AAAAAAAAAAAAAACTGTTTAATATATGTTTAATATTTTGGCACACGGCCAGCAATTATAGAGTAGGGGCAAGTCAATTTCATCGACCTCAGCCCTCAGGTGGTACATATTTTGCCAACTCCGAACGGACAACTCAATCGCGGTGGAATCTGAACTCAGAATGTAAAGATTCACGAAATGCCGCTAAAAGTTTTGCCCGATCCTGCTTACGATTCTGCTAGCTCGCTGCCTTAGAAAAAACTTAATGTAATATCAAAAAGAAAGAAAAAAAAAACTCAGCCTGTCCACATTAATTAGTGTACAACACTGCGCATTTACTTAGCGGTCATCTTACAAAAAATCTTTTAAATTAAATTTTAGGAACGTGAAGAGTAAAACAAAAATCAAAGACAAAAACAAAGGCAATTAAGGATATAAAAATACCTGCTGCAACAACAGCTGCCAATAAAGGAACAACGGAAGTAAAGGGGACCCTAAAAACCACACTGATGTGAATACGAACTGGCTGTGTGGAAAGTAGCTTGCTTACCAACCACATGGTTCCGGGTTCAGTCCCACTGCGCGGCACCTTGGGCACGTGTCTTCTACTATAGCCTCGGGCCGACCAAAGCCTTGTGAGTGGATTTGGTAGACGAAAACAGAAAGAAGCCCGTCGTATATATGTATATATGTATGTGTATATGTATGTGTGTGTGTATGTGTTTGTGTATCTGTGTTTGTCCCCCCCCCCAAAAAAAACATCGCTTGACAACCGATGCTGGTGTGTTTACGTCCCCGTAACTTAGCGGTTCGGCAAAAGAGACCGATAGAATAAGTACTAGGCTTACAAAGAATAAGTCCTGGGGTCGATTTGCTCGACTAAAGGCAGTGCTCCAGCATGGCCACAGTCAAATGACTGAAACAAGTAAAAGAGTAAAAGAGTAAGAGAAATAAATTCCAATTGTTTAACCAAATCGTAATGGCAGCGTTGAATGAGAGAGGAGTAATTTTACCCATCAACTTGGATGCTTCATACAGATAGATCGAAGTCTAATGGCCAAAATATTGAAATATGTTTTCACCCAATTATTTACTAAAGATTTAGAAAGTGTGCTGTCATTAGAAGTAGAAACTTACTTATTTTGTCTGTGCACACACGTACTATTTATAAAAGGTAAGTCTAAACGGTTTTTGAATCAGGCATTGAGCAATTTCGTGAGAAATATAAGGCTCTTTAAATCAGTAGAAAGATGGGTTTTAGTAAAGAAAAATGCTGAGGGAGTGACCGAAATAGTATATGCGCACACACACAAACACACACCCGCACATATACAGACGCACACATGTACACACAGACGCGCAAACACACACACATACACACACGCACGCACGCACATACACACACGCATACACATATGCACACACACACACACGCATACACATACACACACGCATACACACATACACACACGCATGCACATACACACACGTACACACACACATACACACACGTACACACATACACGCACACACATGCACACACACATGCACACACACACACATACACACGCTCACGCACACTCACACACACACGCACACACATACGCATAAACATACATACACAAACACACATACGCATATACACATACAGACGCACACACATATGTACATTACCTGCGTATATGTATGTATATCTTGAATTCTATTGGTCTGTGACACATATTAAATTATATGATTCACTCTTGCTAAAATAATGTGACACTATCCAAGAAACTGATTGACATGCTAGAAATAGCAGTAAAAATTTTCAAATCACACTGTGCCGTAGCAGATGAAACAAGATAGGGCCAAAGGGAAGCAAATCTTAGTTCATGGCTCTCTTGGAGTTGGGTGTATACGAGGGTTAACAGAAGTAAAAACAGAAATACTACACCAGAGATGGATGTAACTAAGAGAAATGATGGTCAGGAATCCTCACCGACAGGCAATGGGCGCAGGCATGGCTGCGTTGTTAAGAAGCTCGTTTTGGAACCACGTCGTTTCGTGTTCAGTTCAACTGCGCGGCTCTTTGATATACCTGAATCAAACAATTCATTGTGAGTGAATTTGGTAGACGTAAACTGTGGAAGGTCACCGTGAGTGGCTGTGTGGTAAGTACCTTGCTTACCAACCACATTGTTCCGAGTTCAGTCTCACTGCGTGTCAACTTGGACAAGTGTCTTCTGCTATAGCCTCAGGCCGACCGAAGCCTTATGAGTGGAATTAGTGGATGCAAGCTGAAGGAGGCCCGTCGCGTGTATGTGTGTGTGTGTGCGTGTGTGTGTGTGTGTGTGTGTGTGTGTGTGTGTGTGTCTGTGTGTGTCTGTTTGCTTCCCCAGCATCGCTTGACAACTGATGCTGGTGCTTTTATGTCTCCGTAACTTAATGGTTTGGCAAAAAGAGGCCAATAGAATAAGTACTATGCTTACAGAGAATAAGTCCTGGGGTCAATTTGGTCAACTAAAAGCGGTGTTCCAGCATAGCCGCAGTGAAATGAGTAAAACAGCTAAAAGAATATAAGAATATAAGAGAGAATGGAATAAATATATTTGGAATAGTCACAACAAGAAATATATTGACATTCGCAATTGTATTACAACGTAAATGATGAGAATAGGAAGATACAATAGAGAATAAGATTATAAGAATTCTTACGATCGTTTCATGACTATGTAACTTATCTGAATGAAATACACACACACACGCACACACACACAGAGATATATATATATTGGAAGGTTTGGAGGTGATGTACAGGAATTATATAGTGGAAAAAATAATAAGGTACTCAGATATCTGGATGGTTGTACATTTACAGATTTTTATTAATATGTCACAAGTTTTATAAATATTAGCGCTTGCACCTATTCTTGTAGGTTTTTCAAATATATATATATATATAAATAAGTGTAATATGAGTTGTTCCCAAGTAACGAGCATGCTGGCCGTTTAATTAATAATCCTTTCTATTAAAGGCACAAGGCCTGAAATTTGGGTGGTGGGGAGACTAGGCGATTAACCCTCAGTGTTTTACTGGTACTTAATTTATCTACCCCGCAAAGATGAAGGCAAATTTGACCTCGGCGGAATTTGAACTCGGAACGTAGCTACGGGTGAAATACCGCTAAGCATTTCGTCTAGCGTGATAACGTTTCTGCCACCTCACCACTTAGGCCGTTTAATTCATAATGGATTTATTTAGTCTCTTTGTAGTTAGGACATGTTATTAATTATTTGTTTTAGTAATAAATGTATATCTGTGTGTGTGTGTGTGTGTGTGTGTGTGTGTGTGTGTGTGTGTGTGTGTGTGTGTGTGTGTGTGTGTGTGTGTTTAGGTATATTTTTAAAATTTAATTTAACTCAATTCCAATTCATTTTTTATATCTTATTTTAACAAGCAACGTATTTGCTTAATATATTTTATAGTATTGAACATATTTCATCGATATTGATCCAAGTCATTCTTTTTCCTTGTATATTGTTCAAGGGCGTTGTTTGTGAGTTATACTTTTTCACTAATCTTTATTAGTCTTGTTTTTGGTGTGATATCATGTTTATGTTGTGACGTAGGTTGAAAAACAAAATATCTAGCAATCTATGGCCGTGTTTTGGTATAAGTTCTTCGTTTTATAAGTACTATTGTGTAACTGTAAATTGATACTGTTTGTTTATTTTGATGTTGTTACTTTTAGTAAGAAGCTGGTGGATTCCCAGGCAGCGTTTATATTTTTAATGTTGTTTACACCACCGGATTGAACGGTCCTGTCTCAGTGTCGAAACCATAGCGATACCGTTTGGCAACTGATGAGAGGAATACACATTTGTTAGGCTTGATTCTTTCATCTTACTCTCGTTATTCTACGTTGTCCTTCATTCTTGTAAAATGGAAAGTGTTTGTGGATTCATAATTAGTGGGGATCACTTACAACGACAGTGGTTGGTTTGTCTTCATATATATTCTTATTAGACTTAGATGACGCTTAGATATTGGTGTCTCGTTTAGGGTTATTATGTTGTTATGTGGCATATATATGTGTGAGTGTGTGTGTGTGTGTGTGTGTGTGTGTGTGTGTGTGTGTGTGTGTGTGTGTGTGTGTG
>NC_068995.1:20267096-20268535 GCF_001194135.2 Octopus bimaculoides
ATTATCCTTGCAATTTTGGCTGGTTATTCTCGATGCATATGTATATATTGTATATATTTGCACACACACACACTCACACACACACACACACACACACACACGCACACACACACACACACACACACACACACGCACGCACACACGCTCTCATATATATGCATGTATATGCCTGTGTGTATCTTTGTGTCTAGGTTTGTCCCCCGCTCACCACTTAACTGATGCTAGTTTGTTTACGCCCCCGTATTTTAGCGGCTTGGCAAGAAGAACAGACAGAATAGGTACCACACTTGAAATATAACAACTGGCGGGGTGACGGGGACAGTAATTGTTCGACTAAATCATTCAAGGTGGTGACCCAGCATGGCCGCTGTCCAATAACTGAAACGAGTAAAAGATGAATTATACAACGATTGCGCTGTCTTGCCTTGTTCTCTAAACTCATGATAGATTAGTAAGGAAGTGTGTCTTTGGCACTAAACCTGGCTGATAGAATCCTACACGGCTCATCAGTTATCTTCTACAAGAAATTGAAATCTCCAGCAAACTATTGTTGTACTTCGTAATTGCGTCAAAACGGCTTAATTAAAATCGACAGTAATTAGTATTAAAAGTGGCAATTAGTACTATCCAGTTGTAATTATATATCGTAGAAGTGGCGTATATGTTAAGGTGATGTGATTTGTACTACTGTCATTAATAAAGATTACAACGGAGACTAGAATATTCAAAGGAGTCGGCTAGTTGGTTAATGAATAGAAGAGAATAGTATTACATATTGTACTAATGAAAACATGTGGACTAGAAATTACTACCTGACTAACAGAATTGATTGATAGATAAATAGAGATAGATAGATAGATAGATAGATAGATAGATAGATAGATAGATAGATAGATAGATGGATGGATGGATGGATGGATGGATGGATGGATGGATGGATGGATAAACAAGAAGAGTGATGCAATAGACAGGTAAGCATGGTAAGCCAGACAATCGAACAGACTGATAGACACACAGATTGACAAAGAGACAGGCAGACAGGCAGACAGACAGGCAGACAGACAGGCAGGCAGACAGATTGACAAATAGATACAAAGATAGATAGATAGATAGATAGATAGATAGATAGATAGATAGATAGATAGATTGATAGATAGAAACGCACAAACACACACACACATACATGTATATAACATATGTGTGCGTGTGTGTATACACAGAAAGATAGAGAGAATGTTGTGTGGTAGACGATATACATAAACACAAGCAGGCAAACATAATTCATTGATATCATTTATTAAAAAGAAACCAATGTTATGAATACAAATTTAAATAGGGATACACACACTGAGACATAGACACACTCACACACACTCACACACACTCACATAATTATGTTTATATGTATGTATATATCCATATATATATATATATATATA
>NC_068995.1:20271079-20272332 GCF_001194135.2 Octopus bimaculoides
ACAACAACAACAATAACAATAACAATAACAATAATAATAATAATAATAATAATAATAATAATAATCCCGACAAAAGAATTTGATAAGCTCAAAAAATATAAGATCATAAAATCTCCGTAAAAGAATTTGATAAACTCAGAAAATATAAAGATATGCTGATTGAAATCGAAAAAATGTAGCATCTCAAGACGGTTACAATACCAATGATTGTAGAAGCACTTGGAATGATCGAAAAAGGAGCTGAAAATTATTTGAGAATGATCTCTAGCTTACCATCTATGCAGGGAGTGGAAAAGATCGTTTTAATGCGTATTCAAAAGAGCATCGTCGCGGTGAATTTTATTTCCTTTTGCCCCTTTATTTTCTTTCTTTTTTCTATTTTTTCTATATTTGTATTTTTTTTTCCTCTTTTCTTTCTTTCTTCCCTTTTTTTATATCACGTAACTTGACTTTGTAAATGAACAATCTACTGGGGTTTTTTTTTATGGTCTACCAATGTATATAGTGAGTTTCTTTGCCTTAGATGTCGGGAAGACACTCGGTGAGAAATGAAAGCAAAAATGAGAGAAGACAAAATAAATAATGATAATAATGATAATAACAATAATGATGATGATGATGATGATGATGATGATGATGATAGTTTCAAATTTTGGCAGAAGGCAAAGTGGGAGGAATAAGTCGATTACATGGACTCCAGTACTCGAGTCAGATTCACTTCTTCATCCTTTATAATCTCTCTGTGACATTAACGTTCCTACTTCTATTAGTCCATTAACGTTTCGAGGCTCTCTTGTTTAGTATGAAATGATCCTTTGCAACCCAACGCAAAGTGCACGGAAACATGCCTTTCTACAATCATATCATACAGAGGATAGAGTTTAAATAGTTTCAAAAACACTGACTAATTGATATAGAAACGTTAATGTTCCAACCTAAGCATTAAGACTAATAAGGAAATACGCGAAATCTCTAATAAAACCCATCAAATACGGACATAGTTTTGCGCTCATTAAATGTTTGAAAGAGGATTCCCAATAAACATGGACTCTTTCTCTCTCTCACACACATATATCGCACAGTACACACACTCACACATTCACATTGCCTAACATTAAGGCAGATTTTATTTTCTAGTTCCACTTTTAAAAATTACCATCGTATACAAACGAGTAATTTTCTAATACTGTTCTGTTTGAATCTACTAATGATCACAGCATATGTATCTATATGTTTATATGTCATATATATAT
>NC_068995.1:20274711-20275973 GCF_001194135.2 Octopus bimaculoides
TAGTGCTAGCATTACCACTATCCTACTACTCCTCCTCTTTTTCCTTCTCCTCTTCCACCTCCTCCTCATCATCATCATCATCTCAAATTCGTCATCAACATTATTATTGTTCTTATCCATATTTTTCTGGAGTTTTTGTTTTTTTTTTGTTCTTTTTTTTTAATGTTGTATTTATTTAAAGAGATTTCCGCAACCTTGTCCCCCCACCACCACCACCAACCTCGGTCGAATTCGTCCCTCCACCCTCGTTTCTCAACCAACCTCTCCTCTTACTATATTTTCCATTCACAACGAGAAGGGAAACCTGAAACAAATATAAAAAATAGTTACCGTCTGCGGTCACTAATAATAATAAAAAAACACACTTGGTGCATTGGTTTGCCTGAGTAAAGCTTTAGTCGTAACTAACCAGGACTTAGGTGTATTATAAAAGGGTTTAACAGGTTTATTGTTTCGGTCTGAGTTTCATCTGCTTCTTTAGGTTTTGCGTTCAATTTCCACTGAGTTAAAACTTTGCATTTATCGACCCTTTCTGGGTCGATAAAATAAGTTTAACCAGTCAAGCACTGAGGTCGATGTAATCAACAAACCACTTCTCATCACCTACATTTCAGACCTTCTACCTGTAGTAGAAAAGAATTACCATCATATCATGTACACTGTCATCGTCGTCATCATCATCATCATCATCATTGCAGTAACTCTCTCTCTCTCTCTCTCTCTCTATATATATATATATATATATATATATATATATAGAGAGAGAGAGAGAGAGAGAGAGAGAGAGAGAAGGGGGAGTTAGGGAGAGGGAGAGAAATTCACTGAGATGATGTATGTATGGGTTTATGGGTGTGTGTGTGTGTGAGTGTGTGAATGCATGCATGTATGTATGTATGCACACACATACACACACACGCACACACGCACACACAGCACACCCTTTAAGCTGTACTGTACTTCCGAACACAATTAACGTGAAGTATTTAGAACAGTAAGGTGAAAGAAATTATCCTACCTGATGAATACATGCGATAGGGTAAGGAACATGATAGGTACCTTCAATTTTCATCGTAAATTACCCGTTTAAATGATGGCTTTATGGTGTAACCACCAGGTGCGCTCCATTGCTATAAATTGAACTAACATTATAACGACATCCTACGGAAATTTCCGTTTGATATATATATATGCATATATATAGATATAAATATAAATATAAATATATATATATATATATATATATATATATATATATATATATA
>NC_068995.1:20276168-20279670 GCF_001194135.2 Octopus bimaculoides
ATATATATATATATATATACATACATACATATATACCCTGTATATGTACATATGGGTTTGTACTAATGAATGCATATGCATATATTTATAGGGACGTGTATGTGTGTTTGTGTCTGTGTAAGATAGAGCCGAAGAGTAAAAATCTTAAATCGCTTAAATAAATAACTTAATGACAGCGGGAAATCCCACCTCCAAAACGCTGCTTTCAGTAACCGAAAATAAACTCAATTTCTCCAATGGAAAAGAAAAAGACGAAAGAGAAGCCGAAGCAATCAAAAATATTAAAACGAATCCTAAAACCCTTCAATAAATTTGCAAGAAAATCTACTCCGTTGCCTTACAAGTTAGGGCCACTCTGCGAAGAAAAACAGCTTACCGATACCACACATTATAGGGAGAAGTGAAATACGAAATACACAATTCTAAGGTGTTTTCACTTTTCCGTTGAGAGATATGTAAATATATAAGTATGAGAAGTTTTTCAACACCGCAGAACAGCACAAGGAACAGGCAGTCATCGATTACATCTTCATAAAAAAATGAGGATGTAATATCGGTCGTTGATAAAATGAACTTGCTGTCAGCAATAGGCCCTGATGGTTTTTCTAGTTATTCTTTTAAAGAGACGCGAGAAATCTCTAACAATACTACTGTAAATACTTTATCCAGAACTTCCATGCATGTGGCAAGTTAATTTAAAAAATTAAACGGGGGTGTAATATGCCCTATCCATAAAGGAAGAACCAGAGCTGTTGCTAAAAGATCACAGGCATATCTCATATGTTAGTGACGACAGGATGGAATTGCCTCACAGAGCAACTACAGCATTATGACTGAGTACATTTAAGAATGAACATGAAACATCTCGACTTTCGATAAAGGATCGCGAAACCATGTCACAGATTGCGTGATCTTAGTATCGTTTGAAAATTAGGCGAGGAGAAGGCTGCATGACTGTGTAAAAGGTAGGAGTCAGAAAGTTGCTGTCGATGGTTCTCTCTCTCTGATGAGACGTCAATTCTTAGCGGAGTCCCTTAGGGAACCGTACGAAGGCCACTACTGTTTGTAGTTTGTTTCTCCGAAATGTCTTCAGTCATTCAGTTAACCACTTACACCAGCTGTGCATACGATACAAAAGTATCACGGGCAGTCAAGATCCCTGGAAAAGGAAGATATAGCTTCTAAGTGACATGTGATGTATTTATTACGGGCCCAGGAAAGGTTACTGTTCCTGTCACTAGGACTAGCATTCTCTGGCTTTCGGAATATATACCTACACATAACTTTCTGCTGGTATTTTGTGTATTTCTGTCCCATGCTGTTATTTATGTAAGTCAATCCAACAACGATTGTTTCACATCGAGTGGCTGTAAACTCGGAGTACTTGCACTGGAGTTCTTCGCCTAATCCTATGTTTCAGTATTTTTTTATTGCTCATCAGATGACGAGAAACCTTCATTTCTCTGATCATTAAATCAACTTATATATTTATATCTAACATTGCGGATCTTGACTGCGATAGAGTGACAAATTCTAGCACCGAGTTTTGTTGGTGGCGTGATTGAATAATGATTATTTAAATACAACAGAGTTTGTATTATATAACTTAGTATAAGTTCAAAGTTTTTACATGCATCGAGAAATGAGTCTGATACTTCATTTGTAGGCAAGACACAGACTTGGCAAATCTTTAGGCCTGTTTGTCCTCACGCACACAAAGTTTCCCAGCCATAAACGCACTCACTCTTTTACATGTATGCACACACGTGCGCGATCCAGGATTGTCACGATTATTAGAAAGACATAAAGGCCGTGTCTGCGCGTATACATAATTATATGTGTGCGTGCACCGAGAACATATCTGCGTACATATGTATGCATGTATGTGTGTGTGTGTGTGTGTGTGTGTGTGTGTGTGTGTGTGTGTGTGTGTGTGTGTGTGTGTGTGTGTGTGTGTGTGTGCGTGTGTGTGTATATATATATATATATATATATATATATATGTCCTGCCCTAACTCTTCGAAACGCCAGTGTTGTAATGGTGGCAGCTGATGAAGGATATGTTCTCTATGTGGCCTGTGTGTTTTTTGTACCTTGTTTATCATTTTGTCCATGTTTTTTGCATCGTCATGTACCCAGACATGCATCTATACGTACATGTAGATGAAGGTATGTACATACATGTACATATATATGCATATATCCATATATTATATATATATATATATATATGTGTGTGTGTATGTGTGCGTGTGTGCGCGCGCGCGCGCGTGTGTGTGTATTTATGTATTTACGTATGTACTGTACGTATGTTTATTTAAGTGAAGGCGCGTGGCTTAGTGGTTAGGACATTCGACTCACGATTGTAAAGTCGTGAGTTCAATTCCAGGCAACTCGTTGTGTCCTAGACACTTTCTTTCACGTTGCTCCCGTGCACTCTGCTGGCAAAAATGTGTAGTACCTGTATTTCAAAGGAGCCAGCCTTGTTACATTCTGCATCACGTTGAATTTAGCAGTGAACTACGTTAAGGGTACACGTGTCTGTGGAGTGCTCAGCCACTCGCACGTTAATTTCACGAGCAAGCTGTTCCATTGATCGGATCAACTGGAACTCTCGTCGTCGTAACCGACGGAGTGCCAGGTGTATGTATGTATGTATGTATGTATGTGAACATGTATGTATGAATGTGTGTATGTGTGTATGTATGTATGTATGCGTTTGTGTGTATGTATGTATGTGTGTATGTGTGTGTGTATGTATGTATGTATGTATGTATGCGCTTGTGTATATATATGTATGTATGTATGTATGTATGTATGTATGTATGTATGCGTTTGTGTGTATGTATGTAAGCATGTGCGTATGTATGTATGTGCGTGTATGTGTTTATGTATGTATGTCTGTATGTATGTATGTATGATGTACGTGCGTTCTTGCCTGGATATGTATTAATATATGCTTACGTCGCCTACACCGGCCTTCCTTCAGTGTGCCTGATGGAATGCGAGTGTGTGAACGTGTGTTCGCGCGTGTGTCTGTGATCGATTATATATGGCTGGCTATGAGTGTGTGTGAAAGTATGAATAACCTGAACACCTTTCGTTAAGTAACAACAAATGAGGTTCATCAAGATCTTCTCTTTGAGACCTTTTTTGATCTACCAAAAAAATACACTTAAATGGAGAGTTTAATGTTTCTTATTTCAGGTTCACAGCTTCGCTTTTCAGGTTCAAATATTCGTGTTTCATAGAGGAAAGGTTTGCGCCATTTTTGATGATTTTTATGCACATGAACACACCCATATGTCTGTGCGAGTGTGAAAGTGTGTGTATGTGTGCCAGTGTATGTACGTATGTATATATGTATATATGTATGTACGTACATATGTACCTATATATATATCTATATCATATGTATCTATATATGTATGTACACACATATGTACGTACATATGTACCTATATACACATACACACACACACGCACAGCTGTATACATATAT
>NC_068995.1:20279813-20288532 GCF_001194135.2 Octopus bimaculoides
ATATATATATAAATATATGTATGTACGTATGTATATATGTATGTATGTATGTATGTATATACATATGTATCTACCTATACACACACACACATGCAGATAGACAATTATACATTTATGTCTGTATGTTTATTTATGTGTGTCTATGTGTGTGTGTCTATGTGTGTGTGTGCGCGTGTGTGTGTGTGTACATATGTGTGTGTATATATTAGTATGTATCTTTGAATATATATTCACACACTCGTTTATATATTCCATATATGTTCCCTAATTATGCATCCAGGACTTCTTACTGCTATGAGTCCGTATATCCTACATAAAAGCAATGTATTGGGAATATATACAGATATATTAATCAGTTGGAATAAAAAGAGAGTAATACGCGAATATTACTGGTATCATATTTGATAACACTCGTGACAATTAGAGCTTGAATCTATCAAGGAGAGACGAAATGTCTTAAAGCACAAATATTTTTACATAATTTTTTAAGTGTAAAAGCGCAGCCGTATAATTCAATAGTTTCAAATTTTGGCACAGGGCCAGCAATTTTAGGGAAGAGTTAAGTCAATTACATCGACCTCAGTATTCAACTGGTACTTATTTTATCGAGCCCGAAGAAATGAAAGGCAAAGTTGACCTCGACAGGATTTGTACTCAGAACCGAAGATGGACGAAATGCCGCAAAGCTTGCCGTCTTGGAAGTAGCTTAATAATAACGTTTTCTACTACAGGCACAAGGTCTGAAATTTTCGGGGGAGGATCAAGTCGATTACATTGACCCCTATTGTTCAACTGGTACTTCTTTTATTGATCCCATAAGGATGAAAAGCAAAGTCAACCTCGGCGTAATTTTAACTCAGAACGTAAAGCCGATCAAAATGTCACTAAACGTTCCAGCTGGTCCGCTTTGATAGCTGTAATAATAATCCTTTCTACTGAAGGCACAAGGCCTGAAATTCTGGGGGAGGCGATTAATCGATCACATCGACTCCAGTGTTTCGTTGCTACTTATTTTATCGACCCCGAAAAGATGAAAAACAAAAGTCCACCTCAGCGAAATTTTAACGAAATTTTTACGAAATTTTAACGCAAAGTCAGACGAAATGCCGCTAAGCATTTTGTCCGGCCTGCTAACCATTCTGCTAGCTCGCCACCTTTTGCTGTAATAGCAATGAGAGGGGAAAATTTTGGAAAATATGATGGGAATATTTCTTCTTGGAACATTTAGCAAAAGTATATGATAATATTTTTAAATGTCTAAAATGAAGTGAGTCGTGAAAAGTAAAACAAGGTAAAAATACCTGCATATATGATATACTTATATATGCAAGCACATCATTGATTTTTTCGGTATCCTTGATTCCGAAACAATGTTGAATTAACCGTTTTGCTGGACCCTCCACATGGTTCCGGGTTCAGTCCCACTGCGTAGCATCTTGGGCAAGTATTTTCTACCATAGCCTCGGACCGACTAAAGCTTTGTGAGTGGATTTGGTAGATCGAAACTGAAAGAAGCTCATCATATACATATCTGTGTGTGTGTGTGTGTGTGTGTGTGTGTGTGTGTGTGTATGTGTGTGCGTGTGCGTGTTTGCATGTGCGTGTGTGCGTGTGTGTATTTGAACCACCTCTATCACCACTTCACAACCGGTGCTAGTGTGCTTACGTTCCTATAACTAGCGGTTCGGCAAAAGAGAATATGTACCATGCTTTAAAAAAAAGAAGTACCGGGGTCGATACTTTCGCCTAAAAATTCTTCAAGGTGATGCTCCAGCGTGACCGTAGTTTAATGACTGGTAACTAGTAAAAGTAAAAGATAGACATCTAATTCTTTACAACAGTAGTTCTCAACCATTTCTTGACTGTGAACCTCTTTGATTTCTCTTTTACTCTATTGGACCCCAATAGCCATTTGATGTTTAAAACATCCGTTTATCTTTTTATAATTAAACATTATTAGGGAACTGTATGCAAAAAATTCTAATATTTTGTGTGTTTTAGAAGTCTAACCAGTTTTTTGCACTTACATTTTAACAACTAAACCTTACACCGTCCCCCAAGGACCACATGGACTCCGGTTGAGAACCACTGCTTTATGTCACAGACAGTAGATGAATCAATGCCGTTGATATTTTATAGCTTATGTACCGAAACACTACGGGCCATTGTTTTCAATGATTCTTTCACAATATGGATCGATGTTCAAGTTTATCATTACCTCTGACGCTTACCAGTAGTAGCCATTGTTAAGGGCAACTTTAAACTAAACAAGCGAGGGGTCTCTCAAAATTTTAGAATCGTCATTATGATGAGCAATGTAAATAATTCTTTCTATTACAGACATAAGGCCTGAAATGTTAGGGGAAGAGCTAGTCGATTACATTGACCCCAGTGCTGGAGTGATATGTATTTCATGGACCCCGAATCGATGAAAGGCATGGTCGACTTCGGCGGAATTTTAACTCAGAACATAAAGACAGACGAAATGCCGCTAGGCGTTTTGTGCGGTGTGCCAACAATTCTGCCAGCACGCCGCCTTGTGGAATGTAAATAATGCTTGTAGACACACGGTACACACATCACTTGCGGTCGCGTGGGGAAAATAGACAAGCAGCCACAGGAATTTCAAGTTTCTCCTCGTGATTCATCCGGATTAAAGGAAGTGTTGGACCAATTTCCGGAAAATCAGTGGTGTACATGTACTTATGGTGCATATTTTCATTGAGATTGATCTTTAAAACTGACATAGAGGCGGAGATGAATTGTACACACTCGCATGCGCGCGCATACACACACACACACATACAGACACGCATGAAAGGATTTAACTGAGAAAGGTTTTTCGTAATGGATGCATTTCCCATTATATATTATGCAAAGCAGAAACGTACGTATTAAATGATTTCTTATCACTATTTAGTTTGACTTCATTATTACAACTTGGGATTGCCTTTTGTTTTATTATACTTGCATCAGCTGAACCACTCCACTGCCTACAGTCACCATTTATTTATGTGGGTTCTGAATAGCTGCGCTTCACATTGGAGTTTAGGTGTCATCTGATTTTGTATACCTATTATCTATGTGCTCTGTGACACTGTCTTCCCTATTACATACATACTTGTGCGTGATGTGTGTCTGTGTGTTTGTGTGTCCGTGTGTTTGTGTGTCTGTGTGTTTTTGTGTATTTCAAACAAATAAATATATATTCTACATATTTTCTCTAATCCTAGAGCTATGTTTCCAACGAAAACGTGTAGATAAATTGTATATGCATACAACACCGTCATCAGCAGGATAAGGGAGGTAAGGTTGATTTGATTAAGGTTAATAACTTCATTTTCGTTCGCCTTGGTACAAATGTGAGCCTGAATTTAGTCAGACCAGGTAAAATGTAAAACTAAACAGTAAAAAGAACAATCTCCAGAATTTCATATTAAAATCTCTTCTAATGCTGCGGCCCCTACTGGATTATTTTAGTATTGCTTTAGCAATATTATAGTGACATAGACTAAAGTTCCGGATTTAAATACAGGCTTTACAGCTTATAATGTTATTGTCATCAATTTCTCCATCATTTTTAAAATTATTTTTACGAGATGTGCTACTGGCCAGATATGCAGCATTCCATTTGTAAAATAAGATCGTTATACCTCATGTAGAGAATTAATAGTCCGAAAATTACTCACAGAAAAAAGATAAAATCTTATCACTTTTACAAAAGCTACGGTTGTTAATAGCTGTCGTCTGCATCAACTTGGACAAGCCGTAGCTTCTACTGTGTGGTCGTTAGATCAACAAGAAATAGACACCAATTTGTTCTTAACTTATACCTACACTCTTGAAAAGGGAAGGTTATATTGGTCAATGAGTTCCTGGATACGCTATCTCTGAAAACAACATGGATAGTTATGGGTGAAGTGTCTTTGCTCATAGACTTATTCAGTTAAGGAAAGTTGAGGCTGATCTTCAATAGCAACTTAGAAATAGGTGATTTCTGTCGTTCCAAGTTAAGTGATTTGGACAAGGTTACAAGTCAGTAACGAAGTTTGATAATACCTAGGTATACCTAGAACCGGTTCAATCAATAATATTGATTAATTTATCTCACCTACGGTGAGATAAAACTATTCCTATAAGAAATTTAAGTCCGAGTCAAAATAGTAATTGATTCAATAACCATTTCGGGTTTTGCCCTTCATTGCAGGCGAAATGAACTTGCTAAAATTTGAGTTATAACAAGAATTATAAAGATGATGTCATGATTGAAATTTTGCCTTTGGTCTTTGTACATAATAATAGTTTCAATTTTTGGAACAAGGCCAGAAATTTTAGGCGAGAGAGATAGTCGATCACATCAACTGCAGTGTTCAACTGATATTTATTTTATCGCCTCTGAATAGCTGAATTACAAATTCGATCTCAGTAGAATTTGAACTCGTATTTAGATATAAATATAAAGAAATCATGTATGTATAACCGAAGTTATAATAAAGGCTATGGTTCATATTGAGGTAAAAGTTCACTATATTCTACACCAAGTAAAAGGGTGTGCTTAAGTTTTGTAACCAGCGTAGACATTCTGTAGCCGAAAGCATAATGATTAATAATTGAGATCAAAGTTGACAGCTCTTTGTAAAGCAAGAGATTATATTTCACGATTAACGAAGGGGAAAATCTCACTGCATGGATTAAAGGATTATGCGTCGGTTAATGCCCGAGTTCATAGTCTGCTTTTGACGAAAGAATTAATTGCTAAAATGAATGTTTTACTAATATTCGTTTAGTTACTTCAATCTCCTTATTTTATAGAGTGTAATGTATTGTCATATCACTGCCTTCATTCTGGCCTCTTCGGTCCGTTTAAGAGTTTCAAGAAGAAGGCTTATACAGCAGCGTGTAAATATTTATTGATCGCCATTGCTTTCTATTTGAAACAAGTAAAGATCAGTGAGTTTAGCATCATGGTAAACTAAATTTGATCGAGAACTGAAACTCTTTGGCGAACTTCTTTTGACAGGAAGTTGTCTTCTGCTAAGCAGTTCTTACCTTCGTTTGTTGAAAGGTATTCATTGAAATACGCAGGATAACTATTTGTTTCAAATTTTGACTCAAGGTCAGCGATTTCGGAGGAGGGGATAAGTTGATTGCACTGACCCTAGTATTGAACTGGTACTCACTTTATCGACCCCGAAAGGGTGAAAGGCAAAGTCGACCTCGGCGGAATTTGAACTCAGAATGTGAAGACGAACAAAATACCGCTAAGCATTTCGTCCGGCGTGTTAACGATTTTGCCACCTCACCGCTTTATGCAGGATAAATATTCTTTTCTTTTCTACTTTAGGCACAAGGCTCGAAATTTTTGGGGAGGGTGCCATTCGATTAGATCGACCCCAATACGCAACTGGTACTTAATTTATCGACACCGAAATGATGAAAGGCAATGTCGACATCGGCGATATTTGATCTCAGAACATAAAGACAGACGAAATACCGCTAAGCATTTCGCCCGGCGTGCTAACGTTTCTTATTTCTTTACTGCCCACAAGGGGCTACACACAGAGGGAACAAACAAGAACAGACGAACGGATTAAGTCGATTACATCGACCCCAGTGCGTAACTGGTACTTAATTTATCGACCCCGAAAGGATGAAAGGCAAAGTCGACCTCGGCGGAATTTGAATTCAGAACGTAACGGCAGACGAAATACCGCTAAGCATTTCGCCCGGCGTGCTAACGTTTTTGACAGCACGCCACCTTACGCAGGATAAATATTGATAAGGTATAACTGCAACATCAACTCAAGAAAGCAACTTAAGATTAATAGGTGCATTTGCTCTCAGTTTATTCCTAGCTGTACATTCTACGCTTCGATATGTCACAACAGTTTTCTATAAAAAATGAAAAATGCAATGAGTGATAGGGAGCTAATTGGGATTATATTGTGCTGAATTTATGATTTGTATCTTGTCAGTGATGTTCGAAGACGCATTTGCAGAGATCGTACATCCCCTACGGTATCATAAGTATCATAAGTCCCAAGAAACTTTGGGACACTGTGAAAGTAATGATGACTATTTCTTTAATATTCATTATCGAATTCATTTCTTCCTGTAAAAGTTGCTGATGAATAAGCTCCAGCAGTTTGATTTCCCTTAACCACACAACCTAAAACATTTCAATGCTGCTACGATACCACGATAGTTTATAAATGCCAACATCATAAAATGACTTCTGCCCTTAACAACTTCAGTTTCTAATTGTTTCTCCTATTTTTCAATAACTACGTTCTTTTCGCTCTAATGTTGGCTCGATCAGTGTTCTGGTTCAGGAATAGACATATATGATTATATGAAGGCGATTGGAGCCAGTGTATCAGAATGTTGTGTTAGTATCAAGAATGAAACTCTGAGATGAGCAAAAGAGTTTATAATCTTTTAGCATTCTAATAATCTTTAATCATTTTCAATCATTTTAATCACCTTAATAATGGTTCGCCAAATCCTCATAACTCTGATATTACAACTGGGGACTGTTTCGTTCAAAGCGCCTATATCTTGCATCTTGAATCTTCAGCTAGTTTATCTTCGTTGTTAGTACTCTTTGTCTATGCTTGCTACATCCTCACTTCTTCTCCAACACCGATATAAGGAAACATCTTATGCTATTGGAATTAATGTTGCAGTTTTTTTTTTTTTTTGAACCTCAGGTCAAACCTGATTAATTAGCAGTGTTCCGACTATGACCATCGAAGTTTTTTCGAATATCTCGGTTTACTATCTTGTCCAACGTGCAATTTTAATGTTTAAAACAACAGGGTGCAATGCGAGTGGATTTAACTGCAATTTATAACACTTTGAATAACTAGTTAGAAGTTGATATTTGGCTCGTTGGACAGAAACATTTATTATTGACAATAGAGAATTATTTGATTGCAACACTGAATCATATCTACACTGCATAAGCAATGTAGTTTTAAGGAATACAAACCAGATTTTCTCAGACTTACTAACAACTGACTAGTGTAATCTCTAGTGTAGAAAGGTAAATTTTATCAGTTTATCAATGCAGAAACCTATGTTATGCACCGATGCAATCCAGTGCAACACAAAGACGACGAAATACCGCTAAGCATTTCGCCAACGATTCTGCCAGCTCACTGCCTTAACAGCAACAAGAACAATAATAATCCTATCTACTAAAAGCACAAGGCCTGAAATTTTGTGGGGGTGGGGGGACCAGTCGATTACATCGACCCCAGTATTTCACTGGTACTTAATTTACCGACCCCGAATGGATGAAATGCAAAGTTGGCCTCGGTGGAATTTGAACTCAGAACATGAAGACGGACGAAATGCCTCGAAGCATTTTGCCCGATATGCTAAGGATTCTATCTGCTTTCCGCCTTCAGCGATGATCATAATAATAACAAAAACAATAACCTGAATGATGATAATTAATAAATAATAAATTTCGATGCCAAAATGATGAAAAATCATTAAGAGACCCTCTCTATGAAAATCATGTAAAACCAACTTAGTGAAACAACTAATAAACTAACCTCGATACAAATGGATGGCTGAATGAAAACCTCTCTGACTGTGTAAACTGGAATCAGTTCTGTTCTGGCCTGTTCTCTCAGTCAGTTAACGATAAAGAATTTTTACTTGATGAAAATATCCCAAGCGAAGCAAAAATAAAAAAAATTAAAATAATAGCAATAATAATGATAATAATAATAAAACAACATACACACACAAAATGGAACATAAAATTTTACCGTGTATCATTTTAGTCGTAATGAAATCATTAATATGTAGTATTACGTCTAAAGCTCTTTAGATCATTGGGTGAAATTGCACTGAACTATAATCATGAAACATGGACAATCAAAGCTAATAGAATTTATTCCTCCTTCCTTTGATATAATAAAGTGGCTTGAAAGAATATCTTATGATCAGCTATCTTTCGGAACGCTTAGAAATAATTGAAGAAGGAATGATAAGGTTCATTTGCGATATAGGTAGACGTAGTGACTTCTGATTTCATTGATTGCTCTCAAAATATGATAACCCCCAAAAAAGTGCGGCAAATCAAACAGGCTCTAATAGTGGTGTGTTAGCTATTGATGCCAAAACATATCCCTGTATGAAGCAGCTGCTGCTGCTGCTACTACTACTGCGGCTACTGTTGTTGCTATTTAGCCCTAGGTCATCCCTGACTGAACAGACATTATGCTCAAAGACCGTCTTGGTTATGGCTATTTTTTTTTTTGTATTAATTATTTTCTTTCTTTTTTTTTTTGTACACCAGAGAATACAGTGTTTATTGTATCTTTCGTTTAAAAACACACAGGGTGAAAGATTTGATTGCTATTTCTAGCAGATCAGGCAACCACGAAGAGATTTCTCGTAAGCTCGTGCCTATCATCGTGTTAGCAGAAAGTGGCAGTAAATTAAAGTTACATTAACATTGCTCTGTGTTAATGCTATAGTGTACTACAGAATATATTTATAAATTCTTAGTCAAATCAGTAAATTAAAGACATGTGAACATCCTATCTGCATATTCAATATCTTCATGGTCAAATTTTAATACAGTGTTGGAGCTGAATGTGCTCTCTCTCTCTCTCTCTCTCTCTCTCTCTCTCTCTCTCTCTCTCCTCCATATATGTATGTATGTATGTATGTATGTATATATATATATATATATATATAT
>NC_068995.1:20289388-20291159 GCF_001194135.2 Octopus bimaculoides
ATGACGGGCTTCTTTCCTTTTCCATCTACCAAATCCACTCACAAGGCTTTGGTTAGCCCGAGACTATAGTGGTAGACACTTGCCCAAGGACTAAACTCGAAATTATGTAATTGGGAAGCAAACTTCTTACCACACAGCCATGCCCACACAGCTATGCATGACACCTGGCTGGGTACTCCGTCGGTCATGACGATGATTGCTCCAGTTGATTCGATCAACGGAACAGCCTGTTGGTAAAATATCTTTCAAGTGGCTGAGCACTTCATCGATACGTGTACCCTTAACGTAAATCTCAAGAATATTTAACGTGACACGCCGAATGTGACAAAATTCGCCCTTTGATATACAGGTACAATTCATTTATGCCAGCTGAGTGGACTGGAGCAACGGGAAATGGAGAGCGAAAAATGCAATGTGCCGCCGGGAATCGAACTCACGATATTACAATCGTCAGACAACTACACTAACCACTAAGTCACGCGCCTAAGCTTTTAATAATAGTGGGATTATAAGCAAACACCCCGTTAAGAGTTGAAGACAGTGCTCAGTTACTGGTGAATTCCCAACATAGAGTTGAAACTAGAGCAGTTCATCCCTACTTGAAACTAGTCCTGTTGATCCCTCCTTTGAAACTTGTCCTGTTGATCCCTCTTTGAAACTAGTCTTGTTGATCCCTCTTTCAAAATAATCCTGTTAATCCCTCTTTGAAACTAGTCTTGTTGACTCCTCTTTGAAACTAGTCCTGTTGATCTCTCTTTGAAACTAGTCCAGTTGATCCCTCCTTGAAAGTAGCCTTGTTGATCCTTCTTTGAAACTAAACCAGTTGATCCCTCTTTTCCTACTCACTAAATTACTGTATTTACATTGTGCGTACATATCTCTATTACATACAGTTCTGGTTTAACATTTATAGATATACACCATACAAGAGTATTTCATTGAAATAGAATTAAGATTACTATTAATTTATAATGTTTCTCTTAGTTAACATTTATTATAATTCTTTCTCTTATTTTCCTCCCACTGTATCTCTAATCACGTTGATTTCCATAATTTTATTGCCGATTATTACAAGCGCAATTGTTCTACATTTCATTAGATTCTTCCGTGCAGTACCTCTAGCTCATCTATTATAAAATATTGTTGATATTATTGTTCAACTCCAGGTTAGCCCTGATAAAGCAAATCTATGATCAAAAACATTTCAGCTATGACCATCCAAGTTTATTTTCGAGAATAATATACCAAGAAACATTATCTAAAGTCTTTTTTAAATACTGCACAGAGATGTTTTAGGGACATTTTCCTGCTATGTCTAATCTGCCTTGCGGGTTGTAGTATTATAGTATGTAAATATATGCGATACGAGGGTGTACCCAGAAGTAACCGGAAAAGTTATCTGTGGGACAAACCCATTGCAGTTCAGGCTTCTGCCGCTAGAAGTCACTTGAAGCGGCCCTCAAGCATCAGTCTGCCCACCAGCATCGTCGGGTGATGTGGTATTACCACGTGGTGCGTCTTTGTTTTGTGGTGCTTCTCCCGTGTTCGTCGATTTTTGTGTTGGCTAAAACGAAGGAACAGCGTGCTGCCGTGAAATTTTTTTTTTCTGATGGGGAAAACGGCAGCCGAAACAGTTGTCATGCTTCAAACAGCTTACAAGGAAGCTACCATGAGCAAAACACAAGTTTACAAGTGGTTTTCACGCTTTAGGAATGGTCACTTTTCACTTGAAGACCAACCTGCTTCAGGGCGTATGCTAAGTGAACATCAT
>NC_068995.1:20291710-20296085 GCF_001194135.2 Octopus bimaculoides
TATATACGAGGTCTGATCAATAAGTATACGCACTGTTGCCATATTAGCGAAGCGAAAGCACGCAGGGTGAAGCTGCTTGGCAAATATTGACCTTGAACTCGGTTGTGAATGTACCCTAAGCTTTAACGTTCTAGCTCACTTCCGCTGTTTACAGCAGTGCTTGGGAGGAAGGTGTGTAGCAAGTGGTTGTCGCATTGACCATGACTGAGAAAGTTGTCATGGTGATACTTGCTCAGAGGCCCACGCAAAGTTGCAGGTAGTGTATGGAGAGGGGTGTATGAGCCACACACGAGTGTACGAGTGGTTCTGACTTTTCCAAGATGACCAAAAGAATGTCGATATTGACGAACGCTCTGGGAGATCCGCAACGAGCAGAACTGAGAAAACTATCGATGTGCATGTAGCTGTGAGAGGAACTCGTCGAATCACCATCCGTGTGTTATCAGAGGATTTGCAGATTAGTTACGGTTCAGTTCAGTCCATTATCACTGAAGATTTGGGTATGAGACGCATCTCTGCCAAGTTTGTGCCAAAACTGCTATCAACTGACCAAAAAACACTCGGGTTTCAATTTCTTAACATCTTCTTGATTGAGTTGAGAATGTTGAAAACTTTTTGAAAACTTTGCGTAGGTTTCTTAGCAGGTATCGTCAAGCTTTTAGCAAAATTGATGCAGATTCTCTGTTTAACTCTCTCTTTGTCGTGGTCAATGCGACGATCACATGTTACACATTTTCCTTCCAAGTACTGCTGTAAACAACAGCAGTGAGCTAGAACGTTAAAAGTTAGTGCGCATACACACTGGAGTTCAAGGTCAATCTGTGCCATGCGGCTTCACTCTGCGTACTTTAGCTTCGTTACTATGACAACAGTACGGTTGCTGATT
Source organism: Octopus bimaculoides (assembly GCF_001194135.2). Classification (NCBI taxonomy): domain Eukaryota; kingdom Metazoa; phylum Mollusca; class Cephalopoda; order Octopoda; family Octopodidae; genus Octopus; species Octopus bimaculoides. The sequence goes on from NC_068995.1 coordinate 20,292,597, forward strand.
GCTCAGACCACGTATATATATATATACAACGGGCGTCCCTCAGTTTCCATCTATCAAATCCACTCACACAGCTTTGGTCGGATCGAGGTTATAGTAGAAGGGACGCGCCTAAAGTGCGACGCAGTGGGACTGAACCCGGAAACCATGTGGTTAAAAAGGAAGTTTCTTACCACACAGCCACTCCTACGCCTATATATCCAGACACGATTCATGGGGTGTCTAGACAACTTTATCCAACATGTTCTTTTTTTTCTAGAACAATCAGGTGTAATTAGAGAGAAATAAATTTGCTATTTTTATCCGCTCGAGCAACATCGTTGATGTTTCCTTGCATGAATGAATGAATGAAACTGGTTTATCGACCTAGAACCTTTCACCAGCTGCTTATGATGTTGGTACTGGCGAATACGCCTTTCCTATCCTCTTTATCTGATATCTGTTCAAGATAGACTTCTGTCTTTTCCTTCTGGTTTTCGGCCTTAAGTCCAGAGTATAACTGTAAGTTGTTGTATGATGTTATATTTATTGTTGCTATGCAAGTTTCTGTTGTTGTCTTTCTATATACTTATCGCTCACATTTCTTCAATAACTTTTGAAAGAAAGTTGCACCAGAATGTGGTTCTTTATACAGTAACATTTCGGTTAACACAATTAACCGCAGACTTGCTCATAACATGCAATAGGGTAAGGCAATTATTGCTTGCCAGAGAGTATGGCTCAGTAACGTACCCTATTTTCGCTAGTTGTTTTTGGTGTCTGTGTAGCTGAGAGTAGACCCAAATGACCTCTCAGCCCATTCACTGTTTACTCAATTGTATACTCAGAATGTAACAGCCAGGGAAGGGAATAGACTGCAAACCAGTCCTCTGTAAATGAGTATCGGCTACTAACTGGTATTCGTTTGCAACTGAGTATGTTAGAGGACAGCGAAATGAAGTGCCTTGCTCAAGGACACAACACGCTAGCCGGTTCAGAAATGGATGCATACGAAATACTTGATTGAAAATGAGACAGCAACAAATTGGAAAAGTTTGAGGGCCATGACGTGAGAATTTCCCCCCTTTTACGCCGCCTTTTCTTGACAGTAATATCTCGCTCCGATATCTACATTGCTGAGAGCACAGAAGACGAAAAGCCCAGCCCAAAATTTTAGAACACGTCTGATTTTGAAAGGCCCTGTCTATAATGTTATAAGAAACCTCCCTTCATAGCCACGCGATGAAAAACTTCTTCTGTCATGTTTAAGTACAGCTCATTTGTTACGAAAAAGCCCTTCACATGATGTGAGAGTACATCTCATTTTAAGATACACTTGTCGAAAATCCCTCTACATAATGTATAAGTTACCATGTGATGAAGTGATTTGTCCGAAAAGCTACAATGTACTTTACGGCATACGTCATATAAAGCCCTGACCGTAATGTTAAACTGCATTTCCCCTCACGGCACGTGCGTAACGAATGGCAATCTGTAATGTTAGGACGCATCTCACTTCACGATAGACGTGAGAAAAGGTCCTGTCCATAATGTTATAAAACACCTCGACTTATAGAACAAGATTTTATTCAATTTTATGAACTTCATTAAACTTACATGATTTTTTTTTCTTTTTAGACACAGGACATCACTAGTTACTTTGGACTCTATATTTTTCACAGACTTAGTTTCATAAAATTCGTCTGTTGACAGATAGGCTTCTATCGGAGTGTATATAAACGGAAAGTTTATATACACTTAATGTATATAAACGGAAAGCTCTGTACTTACGGGTTTCTGTTTGTTTGCATCAAAAGCCATGAATACAAGGCCAGTCGAAACCATGAAAAACATTTTCAGCCGACAAAAATGCACAGGTAAAACGGTTATGGGAAGGTAAAATGTCAGAGGAGGAAAAGGCTTAAAGATTATTGACTGATCAAATGTTCTTTTTCATGTGTTTTATTGAATAAAACAGGACTGTTTTTTCTCACATACAGGTAATGCCTTCATTTGTATGTACTATATTATCATGACATGCAAGTAATGTATTGTCATTTAATAAGTGTATTAAAATATATTTGTTTAATTATTTTTACTGCCAGTTTTATTGCTTACAGAGAATAGGCACATTGATTCAGAACGATGGGTGAAACTATTGACAAATATCTTACCTAAAAGATTTTGCACTTTGTACTTAATAAACTTTGATCTTAAATAAAAAGCTGAGTCCAAAAATTCGTAAATGTGATAGTGCATGTCAACACACAAAAATAAAATGATGTGTCATGATGGTATATTAACACATAAACAGGTGTAGTTAAAAATGACAGTTCACTTTTTTTCTTTTTTTTACAAATAGTGTATTGTGCTAGATCATTGAACAGTTTAATGATATAAGAAAATAATAATTAAAAATGATATTACTTTTACAAAAATATCAAAATGTTATTTACAAATCACTGAAATATTGACATTAATTATCATTTATCCGGAATTATCATTTAACACAAAATTCGTAACAAAATGCCTGGTTATTTATCAATATATTGTTTTCCTGTTACATATCCTGCTTAAAGCAACATAAAACTAAACTTTTGCTCCTAATAATTCTCATCTTATTTCTCTCATTTACTTTTTCCCTATTTTCCCGTCAAGGCAGTGGAACAATCACCTCATCCTTGCAATCATTTTTATTTTACTTCTAATATCACTCACTCTCTTTTTGTCATTTCTTTACTGTGACAGCAAATAAATACGAATTACTAATTATTATGGATTTTTAAAAAAACTGAAATGCGATATTTTCCTAGAACTTCTTTTGCCACGCCAAAATTGTGATCATTTTCTTCACTGACGCTTTATTCCTGTTCATCGATTAGTCACACCGTGGAACTAGCAGCACTTCTATCCAACCAAATCGATTTGTCAATTCCACTTCCATATTCAGGTTAATCACTGCAACAGAAGAAAAATGTTTCAGCTAAAAACAGTAATTATAATGTATTAGCATGTAGCAACAGCGACAACCGTATCAATTGTGATATTTATTACCAATTACCAGTAGATCATTGTACAACCTTACCTCAAAGAAGACCATCACACCTGATGAAGTAGTTTCTATGGAATTCGTATCGTAATAGCAGTACGGCACAATGTTAACAAGCGAACATACATTTTGGCGAGCCAGTGAGAGATCCTGTATGAGGTTGCTTGATATGCTGGAAACAGCTACCAAGTCTCTCTCAAACTTTCCACTGCTATCACTAAAATATATGTAAACCGGACAATCCGATTCTAAGTTCTCTGCACATAGGAAAAAGACACATGGCTGGGAGGTCTTTTATCATGGGCCTGTCCAGTCAGGACCGTCCTGGCATAAAAATGTGACAACGACTACAGAAGTTTATATCTGTTTCTGTGTGAATATGTGTCTGTAGAAATGTATACACAAGTGTATCATTTATCAATGTGCGTGTGTGTGTATGTGTATGTGTGTGCTCTATGAGTAAT
>NC_068995.1:20296095-20296393 GCF_001194135.2 Octopus bimaculoides
TGTGTGTGTGTGTGTGTGTGTGTGTGTGTGTGTGTGTGTGTGCGAAAAGATACAGCATTATTTATGACTGGTTAACGTGTTGAATGTTGAGTTCTTCTCTCTAAAATTACAGACTACATACTTTACTTTATATTTGGTTAGATAAGACGGTATTAAACACATTAATCCAACATGACACATTAGCCAGACAACTCTATTGGTATCAAAGAAAAGTTAATTCTCAGACACTATCACACACACACACACACACACACACACACACACACACACACACACACACACACACACACACACACAC
>NC_068995.1:20297580-20300018 GCF_001194135.2 Octopus bimaculoides
CTCTCTCTCTCTCTCTCTCTCTCTCTCTCTCTCTCTCTCTCTCTCTCTCTCTCTCTCTCTCTCGTCCCTGTTGCTATTGCTTCTGTACTACAGCTATCAACGTATACAGGGTAGGCGGATAAGGCTCTTATACGATTCTCATAAACTTGAAGTAAAATCAAAGAGTAAACAAAGTTAACTATGTACCTTCCGTACATAGTAATATCTCATTGTCAAATAGTTTAGCTCACGAGACAAGCAGCCAACCACGAGAATATGTATTAACACTAATACTATAACAAATTGGTCAATTTATAAGCAAAGAGGTGTTTTAAAGTAATTCGATAGAAGTCTATAAATTATTGTCTTCACTGATCATATAGTACGGAATTAAGATGAAAGCTAAATTACAGAGGTTAGTAAAGTGTTTCCGTCCGGTCTGGTTATTTGATATTAGGTGTTACAGAATATAGATGCCGAAGAACCAAACCAAATTTCTAGAGAGCAGACAGAGTCCACGGCCTGAATTCGTTTCCTGTAAGTTTGTTATTTCTATTTACTTAGGTTCAAAATAATTTTATGAAAGGCATGAATGTTATATAATCTCATTATTTCCTCCTATAAAATTGAAGCCTTCGGTTTATAACTTTAGCACTACTTAATCTATATTGCCTTAAAGCGGATGTGAGCTAACAAAGGGTCCTCTCGATCCTTAAGTCCTTTAAGTTTGCCTTTTATTTACAGCGTACTTCAGAGCGAATAAAAATATGCTTGAAAAAATATTTATATATTCTAACTTATAAATGTAACCAAGACTTCACTGAATTATTATTTATTTATTTATTTTTTAAAATGAAGCATTTTTACCGATGAGAAATATAAAATTGATTTATTTTTGCTGAAATTGTCTACATTCTGCTATCGTTGAAGAACATAGTAAAGGAGTGATAATTTAAAAGCACGGCCATCTATATTTGGTCGTATTTGAGATGAACATAATCTCATTTCATCATCACTTTGTCTTTTAGCACTATTTTCAACTAGATAATTCTGTTAATTTTCTGAGCACACCTTACTAAACTTCACAATACATTAGTGTACAACTGAGCTACATTTGAGAACTACAGCTCAACATAGTCTGGCATAGTAGAAATATCAACGTAGTCTGACATAGTAGAAATAGAATACAAATTTTGCTTCTATTAAACCCTACCGTTTTTAAGATTATATCTAAGGCTAATTTAGATAATGTAATATTAAATAATGTTACCCGAATCAAAATAGAATAATCTTTTGATCATATGTTCGATTATTCTCGGCTGATCTGAGGGTGAACAACAACACAGCCCTAACACTCAGGAAACAAGAAATGCAGTTGTTTACGATCAGATTTCATTGTTGTTTTGCGTTTATTCGTTTTACCTCATTATTGATAATTTTTCTAATAAATTTGCATTTAAAGTGAAGTGAAACATAATCAATGTGTGTATTTTTATTGGCAGTATGATTCTTGGCCGCCTACACTTTTTTCTGCAAAATAGGGGTAGCTTATCCTGTTCAGGCTATATTATTAGCATTATCCTGCGTTTGAGAATTTAAAATCACTTCTGTAACTTTATATCTATATCAGTTTCAGCACAACACTAAAATCTTTCCAGACAGCACAAAAGCGAAACATTTTACGACTCACACCGTAATTGCCCGTGGAACTTAATATAAGCGTTATAGAATTATACTCTTCCTTATAAAGCTAAGGCTTTACGTCCTCAAATAGTACATATTAGGTAATACAGTAACGTAATGAGTGATGAAGTGAATTCTTGATATAATAACGGTTTTTTTTTTTTTCCATTGGCATGTGACCAGAAATATTAGACGAGGGAAACAATCGATTATATAGGCTGTTATTTTATTGACTCTCGAAGTATGAAAGGCAGGGTCAAACTCGAAGGAATTTGAATTCAGAATCCCAAAAGCCATTACTAAATACCAAAAAGCGTTCTATCCGATGCTCTCACGATTCTGCTAGCGTTTATTTTGGCTCGCTAGCACCATATGTTCTCTCTCACGATATTTGCCTCCTTTCTCTTATCCCAGAGTTTTCTTCCACCCCCGTCTCTTATTTCTTCCTCTCATTTCGTTTTTCCTTTTTTCTCTTCCACCTTCTTTACATCGATCTTTATTTTTGAGTTCAAGAAATAAACGCCGAATATCAAATTAAGCCTTATAGGAAGACTGAAATGTTTTGCTTTAGAGCTCTTTTACTTGTTTCAGCCATTTGACGGCGGCCATGCTGGAGCACAGCCTTTAGTCGAGCAAATCGACCCCAGGACTTATTCTTTGTAAGCCTAGTACTTACTCTATCGGGATCTTTTGCCGAACCGCTAAGTTACGGGGACGTAAACACACCAGCATCGGTTGTCAAGCGGTGTTGGGGTGACAAACAGAGACACACAAAC
>NC_068995.1:20300047-20300817 GCF_001194135.2 Octopus bimaculoides
ATATATATATATATATATACGACGTGCTTCTTTCAGTTTCCATCTACCAAATCCACTCGCAAAGCTTTGGTTGGCCCGAGGCTATAATAGAAGACACTTGCCCAAGGTGCCACATAGTGGAACTGAACCCGGAGCCATGTGGTTGGTAAGGAAGCTACTTACCACACAGTCATCTAAAATTGGTAAGAAATTATCGGATAGGCATCAATGAATCTCTTTTTATTTAAGAACATATTTATAACGTTTCATAAGTAATACGGATATAGATGCCCACACAGAAATTCAAAAGTGATGCAAATTTCGCCATTTTGTGATTGGTTATACTCTGGTCATCTCCGGTTGAGAATACTAATGGCCATATACGTTCAAACTGTAACCATATACGCTGTTTCTGTAAGCATGACTACATAAATGAGTGATCCATTAATTAGTGATCATAATGAGTGGCTTTTATTTGATACTTAAACTCACGTGCGCTCACACACACACATACATACATACACACACATACATACTCACACATACATACATACACACACACATCATGCAAATAAATATGTCTGAACAATAGCATTAAACAGATAAATGTTGGGATGAGAATAAATGCTTAAAGGGATTTTAATCTACGTTTACACGCATATATGTGTGAGTATGCATATATGTATATACATATATGTATGCTTCTATGTATGCATGTGTATATATGTACATATAATAGATAGATACATATATATACATATATGTATGCTTCTATGTATGCATGTGTATAT
>NC_068995.1:20303631-20313052 GCF_001194135.2 Octopus bimaculoides
ATGTCTACATCAGTTGCATTCTTAGCTTATAGACCAGAGGTTCTGAACCACTTTCTACTTATGGACCCCTTTCATTATAATTGTCATCTGATGGAGCCCATTACCGTTTTATGTTTAAAAACTAGTTCTCTAGATACTTCTTACAAAATTCGTATTTCGTTTATCACACGTTTGCTATAAAATACTAAGAGAACATGTTTCAGTGGTCGGAAACTATCATTTAGCTTTGCTCTTTTACTTGATTTATTCATTAGACTGTGGTCATGCTGGTGCACCGCCTTGAAGAAGTTTTAGTCGAACGAATCAGCCCCAGTATTTTCTTGTTTCTTAAGCCTGGTACTTATGCTATCCGGTCTCTTTGGCTGAACCGCTAAGTTGCGGGAACGTAAACATACTAACACCAACTGTCAAGCGGTGGTGGAGGTAAAACACAGACTCAAAGACACACACACACACACACACACACACACACACACACACACACACACACACACACACCTTCGAAACGCGCAGTATATAAAACAGGGGACAACTGATGAAGGGAATGTTCTTTATGTTGCCTGTCTCGTTTCTCATTTTGTTCCCGTTTTTTTTTTTATGTCCTGTACCCATACATACATGTATATATACATATACATGTAGGTATGTACATATATGTATGCATATATACACATATTTATATATTATTTATATTACACACACACGCACACACACACACACACACACGATGGGCTTCTTTCAGTGTCCGTCCTCGAAATCCACTCACAAGGCTTTGGTTGGACCGAGGAAATAGTACGAGACACTTGTCCGAGGCGTCACGTAGTGGGACTGAACCGGAACCATCTGGTTACGAAGCAAGCTTCTTACAACACAGCCACGCCTGCGCTTCTATTATGTAAAACATCAGAGAAAGAAACCTAGTTGTTTCTTGCCATAAATATATCCAAAACAAAATTTTTCATGAATGCTTAAAAAATTATTGTGGATCCTCAATCTACTATTTCGCTTGTGTGGACTCCCAAAAATGTTATATGGACCACTAGGGGTCACATGGACCCTGTTTGAGAACCACGGATAAAGAGGAAGGAAGTGAGTCTTCAAATATTAAAACATACTTTTAGCTGTAGACTTCTATAACCTACCTGTACCTTTTACACAGACTGTTGCCTAGTTATGTACGATGTCTTACACATATGCTGTGTTTTGCCAGCTTATAAATCAGGAACGGAATACATATATTTCATAATACATATTTCGATATATTTTATGGACTTCCTCGTGTAATTTTCGTATGCATAAATTGGATATATTTTAGATTACATTATTTAGATTTACTTCGGATTGTTGAGCAATTTGTATATAACACACACATCACAGATACACACACACACACACATCACAAATACACACACACATACACTCACACAAACAAACACATATGCACACACATACATATATACAGGTATATATCTGTGAGTGAATATATCTCCATATTCACTCACAAATATATACATATGTATGCATGCATATACACACACACATACATACATATTTATACATATATATATGGTGCTTACAAATTTGTTTACAAAATGTTCTCACATTTCAAAAAGCTATTTTGTATATATATATATATTTGTATATATATATATATATATATGTGTGTGTGTGTGTGTGTGTGTGTGTGTGTGTGTGTGTGTGTGTGTGTGTGTGTGTGTATGTAAGTATATATATATACAGTGTACATTTAAACACATAAGAGACGGCCATAATAGGACATCTAGCCCGCTAGAAGGAATAGTTAAAATCCAAACCACTATTAGGGGTCATTTCGAAAGGGAATGAAAAATAAAAACATTTACCATCATTTTCGTACCATGGTTTCAAGCTATCTTCAGCAAATAAAATATTACATATATGTATGTATGTATGTATGTATGTATGCATGTATGTATGAATGTATATATATATTTATATATACATATGTATATATATGGGTGTGTGTGTGTACACATATAGATAGATATACATACATACATATACATACATATATACACACACACACATATATATACTCATACGAATACACCTCTACCCAAATGAACAAATACATGTTTATATACACTAAATCATATACATTCGTTGCAGACACGCACACCCTCACATAAGGACTCTCGCGGACACACACAATTACATGCTTAGTCGCATACAGAGAACACTATGAATAAAATAGTAGTAATTACAGCTAATTAATTAATGTCTGAGAAAGTAATTCGTTTGAAAATATACGCTGTGGGATAAACACACACACACACACACACACAACAGACAAAGCCTGAGAATACACACGAGTTAGCATGCAACAAATAATACACACTCACACATTCACATATGTACATTCACGCAAACACATAGACACATATCTTCTCTCTCGCTCTCTCTCTCTCTCTCTCTCTCTCTCTCTCTCTCTCTCTCTCTATCTATCCATCTATCTATCTATCTCTCTCTCTCTCCCTCTTTCCCTCTCTTTCTCTCTCTCTCTCTCTCACTCACACACACACACACACACAAACACACCATCACACAAACACACCATCACGCAAAACACACACCTAAGCAGTAAAAACGTATCTTCTTGTGGGTTATTTGTATGTCACGCGTGGTCATTGTGCTTCAAGAGAGGAAGAGAGAGTCGGAGGACAGAGAGAGAGAGAGAAAGAGAGAGAGAGAGAAAGAAGAATGAAGGAAAGGAGGATCTAGAGGAGGAGGAGAAGGTTGGGAGGCTGGGGAAATTAAAGAAAAAGAAGGAAACATGAAACGACGTCGTAAGGAAATGATGCTATTCGGTTAGGGGTTGCATATACACGATATGCATGAACAAATACATGCAAATGTTCGAGTATGTATGCATCCATGTATGTATACACACACGCACACACACACACACACACACATACACATATACTTACATACATACATACGTTACATACGAAACCTATTTTGAATACCAAAATGAGAGCAAACCGGTAAACATTTGGAGTAATCCCTTACTATTTCCAAATATACACATATACACACATATACACAGTGCGAGAGGGATTTTAAGGACATACTTGGTAATTCAATAAAGCAACTCTGATCTAGCAAGAACTAAATGCATTTTAATGTAAATTTGTTAACATGTTCTCAACATGAATCCGACTTCACCTTCGATGGCTGCTTCAATGCGTGACCGGAATCGTCCACATACGTATACTACATGATCGTAATTCATTTTGGATATCACATGGGCAATGGTGGCCTGCAGTGATGTTATGATATTGTAAGGATATCCAATCAGTTATTCTTTCAACATTATATGAACCCTAATAGTTCATGGGATTTAAATCTGGCGAGGTCGGAGGCCACAAGTTCAGTGTTACATGGTCGTAAAGATTATCCGACATCCATTCTTGGGTCACGTGGATTTTGTGAGAAGGTACTGAGTCTTGTTGAAACACGTATAATCCTCTGCTGCGTATTTCTTATAACCAGGGCTCCACAATTATCTGCAGCACCGAACCGTATTCAGCAGCCTTAATTCTAAGACTCTGAGAGAATGATTTGAAGTAGCACTATATGACCTTCATTATTCACCACTCCCCAAAACACTAAAGTTGCTGGAAGCTTAGTGGATATGATACGAGGACATCAGATAGATATGCACGTAACCATTAGTCATTTCACCCTTTAGACTTTTGGTTCGAGTATATTTCTCATTAGAGATGATCCATAGCACGCCAAGTTCGTGAGTGTTAAACTGTGTTCCGCCTGCATGGCAACAATGACTGCATATCTTTTCATTTCGTGTGTTAGCATGTTATTTGACATAAAGGATATGAAGGACATAAAAACATTTTAATTGGTTTGAAGATGATACTACACTGATAATTGATTGTCCTCGTCACATCCTGTATATATCATAGATATCCTTGTGTTTCATAGTATATATATATCAACTTATCTAATCGCGAAAACTATTTCACTGAAAAATGTTCAATAAGTCATAAAACTTACTTAGAGCTGGTGTGGAGGAATTTTAGATATATCTTGTATCTCTTGTATCTCTTCTATTTCTTTTGATTATTTGAACTGCGGCCATGATGGAGCACAGACCTGAAGGATTTTAGTCGAACAAATCGCTCTTAGGGATTAGCTTTTCAAGTTTGGTACTTATTCCATCGATCTGTTTTGCCGGACCGCTAAGCTGTGGTTAAGTATACGAAGCAATATTGATTGTAAAGTATTGGGGTAGTAAAAAAAAAAAGGTAAAGCTTCCTTCCCGAGTAATGCCGACTGATAAGGGCCGGTTTCTCGGTTTTATGGCGTATATATTCCCAACCTGGACGGGACACCGGTCCGTCACAGGGTTGCCCATTTTTGCCCGGTCAGTGGACTGGAGCCACATGAAATGAAGTGTTTTGCTCAAGAACACAACGCATCGCTCGGTTCAGGAATGGAAACCACAATTTTACGATCATGAGTCCAACACCCTAACCACTAGGCCACACACCTCCACTAGTAGTAGGGGTAGACAAACACAGCCACAACGACACACAGACATGCACACATATGCATATATATATGTGCGTGTGTGTGTATACACATATATACATTTATATTATGTGTGTGTATTTATGTATTATGTATGTTGCATGTATGTATGCATGTATGTAAGTGTACAAAGGCCTTCTCTTAGTTTCCATCTACCAAATTCATTCACAAAGAATTGATCGGATCGGGGCTGGCATAGAAGACACTCGCTCAAAGTGCAGCCCAGTGGAATTGATCCCGAAATCACATAGTTGTAAGGAGAATTTCTTGAGCAGAGCCATGCCGGCGCCTTGCTACGTATATATTATTAATGATTCGATGTATTTGGGTATATCTTATCTGTTGAAAATGAATAAGGCTGAATTTTTGTCATACAGTTGCAGATATATTATACATCCGAGTCACGATCGATTGAGATAAAAAGAAAACCGGAGCGAACGAATGGGAATGGACATAAATTCTGTCTTTCTGAGGCTGTTTGAAAAAAGTAATGTAAAATAAGCATAAAAAGTCAAAAAATAAACAGCTGACTCGGCAAAATAAATGTTTGAAAAATGCAAACGAATCCAGAAATGATATATGTAGATAACCGATACATTGCTTTGGAGGGTACATTTCAAATCATCTTAAAGAAACGTATTATCTAGTGAAAGGGCTCAATGGATAATTAATAAATAATTAAAGCAAATGATAATAATGGTGGTGTGAGGGAAATAGAACGGAATAGAGATAGTTTGTGTATATATCAGGAATAACACACAGACACGCGCGCGCGCGCGCAGACACATTCACATACTCAAACACACGATTAGTTTAATTGAACAAGTTTGCATTTCTCCTGTAGTTAATCTTCGTGTCGCAAGTGGAAATGTTTTCCAATGTGTACACCGGAAATTCCGTAGATTTTTGTCTAATTGACATATAGGTAATTTTAGCATATTATCTTAGTGGTCACAGGATTAAATAAATGTCAAAATAGTTCCATTTCATTTTAACTTTCATTTTTTATATATTTCAGTCATTAGTCTGCTTTAGACGAACTGCTAAGTTACGAGGATGTAAACATAGCAACATCGGTTGTCAAACAGGACAAGCAGAGTTATAAAGACACACATTTACATATATACATAAATACATATGCGACGGGCTTCTTTTCAGTTTCCGTCAACCAAATCCTCTCACAAAACTTTGATCGGCCTGCGGCTATAGTAGAAAACACTTATTTAAGGTGTCACGCTGTGGGACTGAATTCAGAACCATGTGGTTGGGAAGCAGGCTTCTTACCACACAGCCACGCATGCGCTTGCGTGTTCAATAATAGTTTCATTGAAAATCTTTAATGCTTAAAATAATCAAGAAAAATGAATAGAAACCTGTCTTGCGAGGTATTCCACACATGGAAATAATATTCTTACAGAGTGGAACTCGAGTGTCCAGAGAATACCCACACATCCAAATATATGCTGTTATTAAAAATTATTTATAATACTAGTTGCCATGGACGCTAACTTACATGATTTTAGATCTGTATCCATGATAACAACTCTGGGCATTATTATAGAAGCCCCTCAGGATGCTCATTATCTTGCTTTTTATCAAAGGACCACGAAGAAACTATAGTGACATTCGACCCCTGAGTTTTGCATATAAAACTGGCCCTTAACAAAATAGTATTTCGTTAACCTATAGTCCAGTAAAGATCAATATTTGCCATAGGGATTTATTGATTGGCAGGGCAATGTTTTGGTGATTTCTAAACTGAAAGGCACATTGGCTGATATGAGTAGAATTCAGAATATAATCAGATGCTATTATTTGATACACCCAGTAATTTTGATAGTTTTGATGGCACGTAGGACAGGCTTTATTTTTATAGTGTCATTGCATGTATGTACAGGGTGTTCGGGCTAAATTTGACGATTTTACGGCTACGTTTTTCAGAAAGAGCTTGGTGTATTGGTAAAACGTTAACAGCATTGGAAAACATGAAGATTGAAGTTGTAGTTGAGAAAAAGTTAACAGACACGGAAGTGTGGCAGTCATTGAATATTGGAAAAGAGTTCCCTGTATTATGATAATTCGCGCCGGGTATCAAAATACTGACATCATGACTGTTGCTCACTGCTCTGTAAATACTGTACAGGGTGTAAGACGTGATATAAACGACTGCAACGGAGACTACAAAGCCCTGTCCAGCAGGAAGAGACACAGCAGGCGTTTTAACAGCTTCTGCACGCTGAAATACATCCAACAACCAAGGAACAGGGCTATGCAAAGCTGCTGCAAACTGTGGTTAACCCCTAGCTGGAGAGGGTTGCTGCTGAAAAGCTATGTGTGGCAGCTGGATTCAGTACCATTGCTATACCTCCGGAATGAGTCAGAAGTGATTGTTGGAGAATTTCTACGATTTCATCAACCTCAATATGTAACCTCCTAATTCTCCGATTTAATCCCAAGTATTACAATAAGTGAGGAGCGGTTGAGAAAGACACCAGCCGCTCTAACAGCAACACCAAGGCCGAGCTGGCCACCAAGATCAAGGAGATGTTCGAAGATCTTCCCAGGGACACAGCGAGGAATGCATGCGCCAGGTTCTGGAGCCGACATGAGGCTATAGTGGTAGCTGAGTACGGGCACTTTGAGTAAATTGTTATATTGTTGTTGAATTTTTTTCATTTATCTGTAAACACTTGTATTCTGAGGATGGGATATTCTGTTTTCTTTACCTTTTATGCAAACATTCAAATACGGCCCCACCACACCACACACCACCATTCCACAAAACACCACATCACATCACACAGCCACGCACACATTAGCACTGACCACTTCCCAGCACCCACACCATCATCCACACACCTACACATGAACACACGCACACGTCAAGGTCACCAGCCCTCTCCTCACGCACATACATGCTCTCTTATACACACGCACGCGCACCTTCGTTTCGGGATCACCACCACTTTATTATCTCCTCTTCTTCTTAGCTCTCCTCTGTGACCCCTCTGTCCAGCATTCGCCATGATAGATCGCTAGCCACTACACATTCTTTATTTTCTCTCCCCCTTTGTTTCTGTGTTCCTTTCTGTGGAAGAGCGTAGGCTCGAAACGTTAAAGACTTTTTCACTTCCCGAGCGTTATACTAATACATCTGTTTGTTGTCTACGCCACCTGTCTTCGTCTTTTGTTTTTTTTTATGAATCCTCCCCTTATATATGTATACATACATATACGCACACACACATATATGTATATATGGGAGAATATACAAAAAATAACATATATGTATATACGTACATACACTCACACACGCACAACACACACATACAGACATATACATATGCAGCTGTGAACATTTACATTTAACACGTTCGTGTACATTCAAAAGTGGAAAGGACCTTCACTGCAGTAACACACATTGTCTATGGGAAAAAATCTTATAGACAATATAGGAAAAAACACAGCAAGCAGGTCTACGAATGAGGTCGTGTGTTTCTGTGTCATTACTCTTTTCTAGTACACACACCGAACACATCGTTCACAGTCCATTAGCCACAGTTGTTTTTATTCGTAAATAAAAAAAAATTATGTCAGTAAATAAAAAAAACTTGCTGACGCATGCGAAGCTTTCAAAGCTGAAATTAACGAGAGGATCTCTAAGCAGTAATGACTTAAATAAGCTGTATACGTTTAGGGGTAACAAGTTTGCATATAGTCAAACGTGTAAATACCTTCCATGTAGTAACTATCCTGGAAGAGAATTATTGAAATTAGATACCACTGTCATTAAGTGGAGGTGCGTGGCTTAGTGGTTAGGGTGTTGGACTCATGGTCGTAAGATTGTGGTTTCCATTCCTGGACCGGGCGACGGATTGTTGTTCTGAGTAAAACACTTCATTTCACATCGCTCGAGTTCACACTGGAAAAAATGAGCAATCATGCAATGGACCGGCGTCCCGTCCTGGTGGGGAACATAGACACCATGAAACCTGGAAACCAGCCTTTATGAGTCAGTATGACTCGAGACAGTAACTTTACTTTTACCTTACTGTCACTAACAGTTTAGATAACGTCCTAGCGTATACTTGTATTCTTAACTTGTTTTAACTTGTTACTACTGCAGAAACAAAATTCTATTGAGGTGAACATTTTGTTATATATATATATATATAATCGCACACGATTGCCTATACCAGCGCTATTGAAGGACCCCCATACTTACATCAAAGGAACTCTCTTAACTTCTCAAACAGTGGAGTCATTCTTGCTTACATTATAACGACTGTATCATTATTTATGGTGCTATAAATTTTAATAAGTCCCAGTACATCTCATATCAATGCATTAAAGATCGATGAATAAAATTCTGAAGTATTCAAATGAGTATATTTGGCGTTGTGCTTATTAATAATACTATCGAATAAAGTGATGACTGTATTATTATTGCTTAAATCTTTGGCATTAGTAGCTTCCCTAATGATATAATTAATCATTCTCAAAAATTTCTTCTTCACTAAATCGACATTATATTTGGCTGGGTTTATCAACCTACACAAAGGGTTAACATCAACGTTATATTTGTGGTCCCTGGCTGTCATAAACATTTAGTTTTTCCAGTCATTCTAATCTGTCATCAATTTAAAATTTGTTGTCATGTTCTTAGTTTCTCTATTAATGTCGTAGATCTGTGATTTGGGTCTAATATAGCTTTGTGTTACGTAAATAATGACTAGTTGCGCATGAAGATTAATGCCAACAACGACATGATATATATATATATATATATATATATATATATATATATATATATATATATATATATATA
>NC_068995.1:20313710-20315252 GCF_001194135.2 Octopus bimaculoides
GGGCATTGAGAGGGTCCAGGTGAGCGCTGATGTCTAAGGAGGGGGTGAAGAAAAAGGGAGAAAGCCAGTGGATTGGGGGACGCTATGAAATTATAATATTATTATAGTATTGCATTCAAATTATATAATATATTAAATATTAAATGATTCATAGTATATATAAATTAGTTAAATATTTATATATGAAAATAGTGGTGGGGCGCTGAGGGTATTATGTAGCCATGGCGGGGTCGGCGGCTCAAGAAGTTTGAGAACCTCTGTATTAAATGGATGGACCAATGTTGGCTTCAAACTGCGTTGTCTAAGTGGTATCAATAATAACCTGTTCCTGTAATACCATAATTAGCAATTTGGAATAAAAACCGTTTGGAACGCTTTATGTTTATAATGAAAAATATGCGAAAAAGCATGTTAAATCTTGAGCAACTATTCAATTATTTTATTTTAGCTTGAGTATCAAAGTCTTCCGTCAAAGCGTAGACGAAGCCCATATAAATATTCTTCAGCTATTGATTACAAACCGAAAAATCGCATGTACATTAACCTACTTATTTATGGTGTCTAAGACCCAACCACGTTAGTTAGAAACCGTATCATTAATGTAACCTTGAGTTCCCGGACGCTGTATGCAGAATTGTTTTCGTTTGGGAGCTGAGTTGTCCTCAGAATAGTCGCACGCTGTTTCCGCGAAAGAGTGCACGGTTGAACCACGGCTATTGATCCCAAACCGAAATATCGCATGACAGTCTTGTTTTCAAGCGTTTCCTTGCCAATCCCCACCCCTTTGCCTCGTCATTTCTTTCATGTAGATTTCTCTCATGTGGTGCTGTTGAGCGCACACTCAAGGTTCAATTTATCACATAGTTGTAGTTCTTATGTCTGCTGATTGTTTAGCGTGGTAGCGGCAGCCGCAAAGAAGAGTATATCCCCTGAGAGCTTTTTGGTGCATTCAAAAATCACATACCCCCACCCACTCTTCCATGGCAAGGTTAGGGCCTGGAATCTTCCAAACAGCAGCATGACATGTCACTTAGTCGAATTAGCCCTTTATTTACTCCACAAATGTTTTGTCGGCAATGCTGCACTTCCCCGTATCACATGTTTCAACTTAACTATACCATATATACAAACTATGTCATTTAAATCCCGAGCAACGCCGGGTATGTCTGCTAGTGAAGGAAAATGTTCTCTATGTGACTTGTGTGTTTTCTGTACTCTGGTTATTATTATTCTCTTGTATACGTTTTGTTTGCAATGTCCTGTACCCAGATATGCACCTATATATACAGGTAGACGTAGGTATGCACATACCTGTACGTATATATGCATATACTCATTTATTATTTGTTTTACATGATCGAACGCCTGCGTCATCCCTGTTGTAAGTAGTTTTTTCAACTTTATATTTTCTGACGCGGCTCTATCTCTTTCTCTATCACTTTTCCCCCTCTCGTTCTTCCTCTGTTACTACTACGTATCTCTCTTTACCCCTCTCGTTCTTCCTTCTGTTACTACCATATCTCTCTCTTTCCCCTCTCGTTC
>NC_068995.1:20316265-20316948 GCF_001194135.2 Octopus bimaculoides
TATATATATATATATATATATATATGTATGTATATATATATATGTGTATGTATATATACACTTTTATATTAGGTTAGGGTGGTCATGCCTGAAAGGTCTGCTGCACCTTCCCTAACTCAGAGCAGAAAAACACACTGAAATGAAGCACTTTCAATATCCTCACAACCGGTTTATCATCTCTCCCTGCCTTGCAGACAAGAGAGAACTGGCTTACAAAAATAATGTTAATAATGTCAAAACAACTATTTATACATTGTTTTGTTAATATACATACATGTGGGTGTATATATTATGAGAGGTAACCTAGTGTATATATTATGAGATGTGACCTAGTGTACAAAAAACAAAAATTCATTTCAATTTCAGTTTGTGATTTGTGACACTGCACAAAAATTTCTTGACATTCATTTATGTCTGGAGTTCAAATTCCAGCAGGATAAACACAGCTTTTGTTCCCTTTGAGAATTAAAATAACAAATAACAATCTTATTGTTTAGTCGCAAATCAGCTCCCAACCATAACCATTTGGTCTATTTCTTTTAGCATGCTATTTTTAAAATGATATGATTGTGACTTGAGTGTAATTTTACTGTTATTACTAGTAAATCAAGTGACCTGGTAGAAGCAATCAAACACTGGAGGTGAGAGGTGTAGCCAATTACATAGTTTACACGCTTCCCCTA
>NC_068995.1:20317529-20318797 GCF_001194135.2 Octopus bimaculoides
GCGACACTCTTTTACTCTTTTACTCTTTTACTTGTTTCAGTCATTTGACGGCGGCTATGCTGGATCACCGCCTTTAGTTGAACAAATCGAACCCAGGACTTATTCTTTGTAAGCCTAGTACTTATTTTATCGGTCTCTTTTGCCGAACCGCTAAGTTACGGAGACGTAAACACACCAGCATCGGTTGTCAAGCGATGGTGGGGGGACAAACACAGACACACAAACACACATGCATATATATATATGACGGGCTTCTTTCAGTTTCCGTCTACCAAATCCACTCACAAGGCTTTGGTTGGCCTGAGGCTATAATAAAAGACAGTTGCCCAAGATGCCACGCAGTGGGACCCGGAACCATGTAGTTGGTAAGCAAGCTACACACACTCTAAAACCAGTGGTTCTCGAAAAGGGCCCATATACGACCCAACAGCGAAGACGGAAAAGAGATATGCTGCGATAAGTGAGTGGAACCATCCTCACTATTCAGACTTAGGATCAGATACTGTAATAGCTTAGGGTTCAGAGCCGTTGAGCTTTCCAACATCCTCGCGGAAGCTTTAAGAGATCTACATGATATTTATGCAGATGTTTCCAAAAGGCAACTGAATTTTCTACTGTCCAGAATGCCGAACGAGCCTACTTTGCAACAAATAGTACAACTGAGGACAGCAAATTTGAAATCTCTCATTTACGAAACCAAATACCGGCTAAAGAAGAAGAGTCTGTAAAAGTATCGCAACACCGATGACGGTGAGCCGGCATGAGCTCTGCTGATGGACTGTAACCAGTAAGAGATAAAAGATAATAGTTGAGTGCATATACACAAGCACACACACATATATATAGGTTTATATATATATATATATATATATATATATATATAGGTGTACATATATACCTATAAACAGATAGATAGATAGATAGATAGATAGATAGATAGATAGATAGGTTATGTAGTGTATATATGCACACACAGAGACACACACATATAATGTGCATATACATAGACAGAGGGAAAGAGAGAGATAAAGAGGGAAACAGAGACAGAACGACAGACAGACAGACAGAGATGTAGGTAGGTTGAGAGACAAGCTGAATGAGGGAATGAGAAAATGAGTGGTCAGACATGTGATAAAGAGAATGAGAATGTGTGTGTGTATGTGTGTGTGTGCGCGCGCACGCGTGCCTGCGTGTGTGCATGCATGTGTCTCCCTGTGTTTTTGTGTAGTTGCATATATGTCTATATCTATATCTATCTATCTATCTAT
>NC_068995.1:20318807-20319523 GCF_001194135.2 Octopus bimaculoides
TATATATATATATATATATGTATGTATATGTATCCATACACTCATATGAGACAGACAGGAGGGGGTGAAAGTGAGAGGAGCAGTATAGAAGAGCAATATTTAACAATGTCAGAGTGTGAGGTGAAATAGCTGATGCCGGTCTATATAATAAACTAATTAACAAGTGACTCATAAAGAAAACATGAAATGTATGAGGGACCACTACAGACACTTATTTTCTCTGCCACTGGAAGGGGCTGGGAAAGGAGATTCACTAATATTTAATGAATTCCGTGTGAACTTCAAACAACGTTATAGCGGCAAACATGGCTGCATGGTTAAGAAGTGAGTTTCGCTACTTTGGGTTTTTGAGTTCATTTCGTGAGCGCTCCGCTTAAAAGACAATTGTCTAGAGTTGGATAATCGACTAGGATTAGAATTTATGTACCTGCGTATGTATATATGTATGCATGTATACTCTTTTTTTTTGTTTTACTTGTTTCAGTCATTTGACTGTGGTCATGCTGGAGCACAGCCTTTAGTCGAGCAAATCGACCCCAGGACTTATTCTTTGCAAGCCTAGTACTTATTCTATCGGTCTCTTTTGACGAACCGCTAGGTTACGTTGACGTAAACACATCACCATCGGTTGTCAAGCGATGTTGGGGTGACAAACACAGACACACAGACATATACACACACACACACACACACACACACACACACACACACACACA
>NC_068995.1:20319621-20321469 GCF_001194135.2 Octopus bimaculoides
TATATATATATATATATATATATATATGTATATACTTATATACGACAGGCTTCTTTCAGTTTCCGTCTACCAGATCCACTCACAAGGCCCAAGATGCCACACAGTGGGAATGAACCCGGAACCTTGAGGTTGGTAAGCATGCTACTTACCACCTTTTATATTTTTTACTTGTTTCAGTTATTAGACTGCGGCCGTGCTGGAGCACCACCTTGAGGAGTTTTAGTGGGACTAATCGACACCAGTACTTACTTTTCGTTTTAAGCCTGCTACTTATTCTATGGTCGCTTTGGCTGAACCGTTGGGTTATGGAGACGTAAACACACCAACACCGGTTCTCAAGGGGTAGTATGGAATGAACACAAAAACACACACACACACGCACACACACATACACACACACACACGAACACGTATAATACGACGGGCTTCTATCATTTTCCGCTTATCAAATCCACTCACAGGGCTTTTGCTGGCCCGAGCCTACAGTAGAAGACAATTGCCCAAGGTGTGACGCAGTGGAAGTGAACACGTAACCTTGTGGCTGGGAAGCAAACTTCTTATCACATAGTCACGCCTGCGCCTTTGTATGTATGTATGTATGCATGCATGTATGCATGTATGTATGTATCCATCTATCAATCTGTCTATGTAAGTATGTATCTATCTATCACTCTGTCTATCTATCTATCTATTTATCTATCTATCTATCTATCTATCTATCTATCTATCTATCTATCTATCTATCTAAGGCAGTATGTTGGCTAAATTGCTACCACTGCGTTTAAACGGGGCTGGGTCTGCTTAGCCTTTCAACCGACTATACTGCGATATTCGTTCTGAGAAAGCATCTCTCGTATAGACGTAATATAAACACCAACTAATATTTAAACCTTAGCTGATGGAGACTTGCCCAGTTTGGCTTCCGAATATAACATCGAAACTTTGTCTTCATTGCCGGCGTGAGCGGTACATCATTGTGGGGAGTATTCATTGTGGGGAGTACATCATTGTGGGGAGCATTCCCCAGACAACCTTAACATCAAATTCAGAAGTCATCTAAGAAGAGACCTTGTGCTACAACACACACACACACACACACATCACTTCACAATACATTCTCACAACATGTAAATACTCTGCAACACAATTACTTTCTCTCAACAAGCTCTGCTCTATTTCATATCGATATCAAATTTTGGCACATGGCCAACAAATTCAGGGGCGGGGATAAATCGATTACATCAACCCCAACACTCAACAGGTACTTATTTTATCAATACCGAAAAGATGAATGGCAAATTAGACCTCGGCGGAATTTGAACTCAGAACGTGAAGACGGACGAAATACCACTAAGCATTTTGCCCGGTGTGCTTACGATTTTACCTGCTCGTTGACTTTTTGCTATATTTAATATTAACCCCTAAAAACAAATCAAAATGTGAGATCCCATCACTTTCAAAAAATTCTTCAAGTAATAATAGACGAGTCACTAATACCTGGATATAAGTATATATCTCAGCCAAAAGCAACACCCTACTTGAATGGCCCACAGGACAACAAAACTTGACTTCAAAACGGCTTTATAGATTCTATCAGGTGGTACTATTAAGTTAGGCATGGCCGATCAGATCTAAATATGTTTTCCTTTTTTAATAGTAGAAAACATGTCCGTTAGAGTGAAGCTTGTGATTGGATTATTAACAATTCACTAGTTCTCTACGTTACTAAACTATCTCTTACTTCATTTCCTCTGCAGACCGTCTTTGCCCTTCATTCAGTAATTGTGAACAAATCACACGTGGAAGAAGTTAAGCGAACGATTATTGCTGAATTGCCTTTATATATAT
>NC_068995.1:20321658-20325957 GCF_001194135.2 Octopus bimaculoides
GGGGGAGTGCGGTTGGGGATCTGGGGAGGGAAACTATCGCGATGAACCATAATGATGTAGGGGAAAATGAAATACATGTTAACTTTGCGTGATGGGCGGTTTAGATAAAGGAAGGAAGGAAGGAAAGAAGGAAGGTAAAAAGAAAAGAAGGAAGGTGTGTAGTGCACGAAGAAAGGAAAGAAGTTAAAGAAAAGAAGTAGAAAAGAATGACACAAACAAGCAAACAAAAGAGGAAGGAAGGAAGAAAGGAAGGAAAATAATGAACGAAAGAAAGAAAGGAACAAAGAGGAAAGGAAGAAGTATAGAAGGAAGGTGTATAACGAAGGGAAAAGAAAGAAAGAAAGAAAGAAAGAAAGAAAGAAAGAAAGAAAGAAAGAAAGAAAGAAAGAAAGAAAGAAAGAAAGAAAGAAAGAAGTATGGAGCCAATCTGAAAAGCAGGTGAAAAGAAAGAGAGCTGTGAAAGAAATGATAAAGATGGAGTGAATGAATAGCGGAGAAGAGGAGAACGAGGTGAAGGAAATGAAAGAGGAGGAGGAAGAGAAGGAAAAAGGAGGAAGAACAGGAGAAGGAGGAAGAGGATTAACGAAAGGTCGCATGTGTGCCATTGTTAGTACGTAATATAGCAAACACCGAGGATACACTTTCGTGAAAAATCAAACACCTTACTGCGTAATTATTTAAATTAGGGGAGATCTCGTCTGCCCCAAATAGTTACCACAAAGTAGAGCCCGTTAATGGTTACTCTAGTGCCAGTTTATGGTGTTACACCGTTAGTTGGTCCCTGGCAACCTTACCTGTCCGTTCCAATGGATTGTGCAAAGCTTCCGTTTACAGAATCTCACTTACAAATCTTGGGGTTGATTCAGGACTATAATAAAAGGTACATGCTGAAAATGCTGCGCAATGGGAATCAAGTGTTTGCAAATGGAACCTTTCACCATACGTCCTTTACTGTGCTCATATGGTATATTTAGATTATATTTATTAATGGGTTAATAAAAAATTAAGCACATACCCACGCATATATGTACAAAGACCTACATAAATGTATAGTTAATATATAAATATAATAACCATGCGTGCGTATGTATAGTATGTGTGTGAGTGTATATGTGTAAATGTGTGTAGGTTTGTATGTATATGAGAAAATATTCCCTTTGATCTTTTGTTGGTTGAAGAACTTAAACCATTGCACTTCTGCCCAACTTGGCATAACTCCATAAACACACAAATTATGCTCACTCATACAGGTATGTACGTATGTACGTATGTATGTATGTATGTATGTATGTATGCATGTGTAGATAGATAGATAGATAGATAGATAGATAGATAGATAGATAGATAGATAGATAGACAGGCAGGAAATGCATCTAGAGTTTATATTTGTATTTGATCAGATTCGCATTCAAGTTACACGGATATTAGACGAAAGACTTTTGGTTGTTCGGATACTCGATTCTTAGTGATGTGATATTTTCTCTGCTTTTACATAAGATAAGTTGTCAGTAGATAATAAGTAAACGTCGTTTTCGTTGACTGGCTCAGTTCAAGTGTTGGGACTGATAGATGTTGAATGCTATTGACTGCTACTGGTTGAAATTACCGCTCACTGCTGGATGCTATTAGATGAGATTGCTACTGACTAGTCATGGAATCTTTGGCTGGAGAATGTTCAAGAAAAGAAATAACTTTAGCATGATCACCAGAAGTGGAATCTCTGTTCTGTGTAAAGATTCCAGTGTTGATATTTTTTGTTTATGGAAATATCAGTACTGACTGTAGAAGTAAAATTTATATAAGTTATTAATAGCTAATGACACGGAAACCATCGCATTAGTGGAAGTACGAAAACAATTCTGTTACCATTTAATGGAAAGCAGCAAGCTGTCAGTATACATACAAACATTCATACGCACGCACACACACACACACACACACACACACACACATACACACACTAACACGTGAATATATATGTATATACATATATACATATATCGGTTAAAACTTATGGAAATGTATTAATATATTATGGTTTAAGATAGTGAGACAAGAGCGACGCTTAAGGCAGTAGAATGACAGTTAAGTATTCTTGCAAAGGGATGCGGCTAGTTGCTGCAATATGTGCAGTTTTTCACGGAGATCAGAGACCAAGATATGAGTCCTAGTCAAACTGGGAAGAATCTTGTCTCGAATTCTCGATGGAAAAAAAGATTTCCCTGAACCTGAAGAAGTTCATCAGAATCATATAACTTCCATTGAAGTTATTAGCGTTTTTTTACTTTGGAATATCAATTTCCTATCCGTAGCTTGGCAAAACTTTTCATGCGTACATATATATTATATACATGTTTAATGTGCAAAATGTTAAGGTGAGTTACACTTGTCTAAGCAATATCGCGTTCATTATCGCACGCACGCAATATAAAATTTTTAAAAAAGATACAGAGTTGGAGAACATTGACCCAAAGCATGCATTTAAAAGAGCTGAAATCAAATCACCTACTCACTGATATGATTTTATCTCTCCCTATCAGTGAGTAATGCGGTTCTGAGTTAGATCATTAATACAAATATAAATACATAATTACATCCTAGTATGTACACACACACACACACACACACAAATTCAGACAGATAAAGAGATAGAGAGAGACAGACAGACAGACAGACAGACAAACAGACAGATAGAGACAGACAGACAGACAAACAGACAGATAGAGACAGACAGACGAACGGACGGACGGATAGGTGGAACAATGGATGAATGAGTGAGTGGATGGACTGATGGATGAATGGATAAATGAATGGATGGATGGATAGATGTCTTTATACGTAGAGGCGCATGGCTCAGCGGTTAGAGCGTCGGGCTCACAATCATGAAGTAGTGCGTTCGATTCTCGGACCAAGCTGTGTGTTATGTTCTTCAGCAAGATACTTTATTTCACGTTGCTCCAGTTCACTCAGCCGTAGAAATGAGTTGCGACGTCACAGGTGCCAAGCTGTATCAGCCTTTGCTTTTACCTTGGATAACACTGGTGGCGTGGAGAGAGGAAGCTGGTATGCATGGACGACTGCTAGTCTTCCATAAGCAACCTTGCCCAGACTTGTGCCTCGGAAGATAACTTTCTAGCACAACAGACTTGATATAATGATTTGGGACAGAGAAGAGAAACTGTGTACAGTTATGGAAATTAGCTTCCTTACGGATGTTAACATAAGGCTAAAGATCAGTGAAAAAGCGAAAACTTACGCTGAACTATTGAGAAATCTGAAGTTACTCTACCCAGATTACAAGTTCAAGTTTATACTTGTAAATATTGGGGCCCTGGGATATGTAACACACTACCCAAATACCAATCTTGAGAAATTAGACTTCTCAAAAACAGAAAGGAGAAAGCTAATTTCAAGACTAGAGATCCAATCCATCACTGGAACTGGAAAAATGTGTAAAACTTCCCATAAGTTTATTATTTAAATATATATGAGCATGTTTAGATATGCAACTCTATGATTCAGAATACATACATAAAGCAAAACATACAAATCTGCACATATACATACATACATACATACAAACAAACAAAGACACCCTGTTGTTGATGTCGAAATTCCAATGAAGTTAAGCCTTGGATCCAGGTTAGAATTCGGCTCTTTCGCATATTACTCTACCTTTGGTATTCGAGTACTATTTTTGCTACCTTGTTTTGCATTTATGTACTTGTTTGTGTGTACACAGACACACACACACACACACACATTATGCCTACATGCCTACATATATATATATCTACATATCACGAACACATATACACACATATACATATACATATACACATATACGTGCACACATGTGCGCGTGCATGCATACACATGATAGGCTTCTTTCCGTCTACAAATATGGGACTAACGAAATACTGAACCCCGTGGTCACGAAGTGAACTCCTTATCTATAGTCACACGTCCGGCTATTTGTATTTATGTTTATATATAAATGTTTGTGTGCGTGTGCCTGTATGTATGCATATGTGTGTGTATATATATATGTATATATATATATTCTTTCATTCTTTCATTTTATTCTATCGTTTCAGTTATTTCACTGCGGCCATGCTGGAGCACCGCTTTTAGTCGAGCACATCGACCCCAAGACTTATTCTTTATAAGCCTAGTGCTTATTCTATCGGTCTCTTTTGCCGAACCGCTAAATTGAGAGAACGTAAACACACCGGCATCGGTTGTCAAGCGATGTTGGGGTGACAAACACAGACACACAAACATATATATATATATATA
>NC_068995.1:20332394-20333102 GCF_001194135.2 Octopus bimaculoides
TATATATATATATATGTATGTATGTATGTATGTCTATGTATTATCACATATATAGCATTACATTACGGTATCATGATGTTATTTGCCTGGCCATATTTCCTTGTTACCGGTATCCATCAAAGGGCATGAGCAGTTCCATTGATCTTTCTCTGCATCATCACCTCCAAACGTCCAACCAACCCCTCATCAATAAATCTTCTTTTTCCTTTACACCCCAAACATTTTTTTCATTCACGTATTTAGATTACAATCTTGTGCAAGCGTATATGCGTGTGTACGTATGTGTGCCTTTGTGAGTCTGTGTACGCCTTCGTATATATATATATATATATATGTTTGTGTCTATGACTATTGTTGTAAAGAACTAAGGAATCCATTATCCCATTCCTTCACTACAACGTTATAGTTCATCTGCACTTTAAGACAAGTGCAAACGGGTGCACACGTAAATCATGCAGCCTACAGACTGTAGGGTTTAACATTACACACAGCTGTTTATATTGAGCTATTATATTACCCTGTGATGGAACACATGTGTGTGTGCGTGTGCGTGTGTGTGGTAGCGCGCATATGTACATTATATATTTATGTGTGTATGCATTTATCAATCTATCTCTGTCTGTCTGTTTGTCTGTCTGTCTGCCTATCTGTCTATCTATCTAACTGTCTCTATCTCATTCTTTTTCTCTCTCTCTATTTATTTATATA
>NC_068995.1:20334121-20337731 GCF_001194135.2 Octopus bimaculoides
TATATATATATATATATATATATATATTTATTTATTCACAGAAACAGAAACACGCACAAACACGCACCCACACATCTATTTGTGTATATATGTGTATAGATAGATAGATAGATAGATAGATAGATAGATAGATCTGCGCGCTAGTGAGTGTCTATATGAACATACATACATACATACATACATAAATACATACATACATACATACATACATACATACATACATACATACATAGCTTAGCATAACATACAATACCAAATGTAAACCTGGAAAACTAATCTTCGAATTAGCTCGTGTTACAAATATACTCTGTTCAAGAAATTAATATTAATTATGAAGTTAATTATATCACATGGCTGTTTCCCTTTCTGCGCATTAAAAATTATGAGAGTCTCGTAGTGGTAAAATATTTGGATAAGAAAGACGGAATTTTTACTGTTGCCTAATCCCAGATCATTTATCATTGAGTAAACCTAGAACACGAGGCGTTCCAGTCGTGCCCATCTCTTCTTTACGCCTTATGTTTAGCCGAGTTGATTGTGTTTTTGTTCAAGCCCAATAATGATGGTTCTGCTGTTCAGTGTGTCCTTCTATTGATAAAACGGTAAAAGTGTGTTGTGAAGAAATTTGACTGCTATTTCTTGGGCTTTTTTTTATTTAATTTTTTTATTTTTTTTTTTTTTATGGGAACGAGTTCCCCCTTTTTGACCTGAAGGGGATTCTATATAAAATGTATATAATAATAAGGATTTTAAAAATGCGCTGTGCGTGTGTGCGTCTTTCTGTCTATGTGTGTGTGTGTGTATGTGTATTCGTGTTTATGTGTTAAGGAGAAAAGTAAGAAAGGAAAAGAAAGAAGGGAAGGAAGGAAGAAGAAAAGAAAGAAAATGAAAGAGTGGCGAAAGGGAGCTTACGTATGAGAGAGAAATAGTTATATATTGGGGAGAGACAGAAAAGTAGTTCAAGTGAGAGGGAGAATGAGAGACAGGGGAAAACCGTTATGAATTTATACGAATGACATGGTTTTTCTCTGTATACATAGTTTCCCACAGGGCCTACGACGAGCGGGGTAGTGTGAGGGTGTTACATGACACTCAAACGTTTGAATATCCTGGGATATCAGAAAATGTTTGTATTCATTGAAGACGAGCTTTTTAGGGTGAGGTTTGGGGGGAACAGAAAAGAAAAAAAAAGGAAGAGAAAAGAAAAAGAAAAAGAAAGTAAAACAACATTGTGCCCTCAGATACAATTCGTCTAAAAAAAACGTTCTTTCTCAGAGCCCTGGTCGACCGTGTGTGTATGTGTGTGTGTGGAGGGGAATATGTATGCGCATATATACTTATATATACATATGTAAGTATGTATATGTATAGTCACATTCTTTTATTCTTTTACTTATTTCAGTCATTTGACTGCGGTCATGCTGGAGCACCGCCTTAAATGGTTATAGTGGAACAAATCCTAGTACTTATTTTATCGTCTCTTTAGACGAATCGCTATGTTACGGGAACTTACAGATTCTCAAGCGTTGGTGCGGGGACAACACAAGCACAAAGGCACATAAATATATACGACAGGCTTCTTTCAGTTTCCGTCTACCAAATCCACTCTCAAGTCTTTGGTCGGCACGAAGCTATAGTAGAAGACACTTGCTCAAGTTGCTATGCAATGGTACTGAACCCGGAATCATGTGGTTAGGAAGCAAGCTTCTTACCACACAGCCACGTCTGCATATTCTTTTTTTTTTCCAGTGTTTTAAATTTGGGTTTTGTCTCCGTTAACGGGGGTGGCCGGGTCTACCTCAATGCCATAGCAACCGTCCTCACACCATCTCGCCATCCTGTCCGGTTAGGGTCCACCCATCTCAAGTCAACCCTCCCAATCTCCTCCTCCAACTGTCCCCTCCACATTTTCCTCAGTCTACCTCGCTTTCGCATATATATATATATATATATATATATATATATATATATATATATATATATATACAACACACACATATATATTTATATATTTATATCTTGTATATGTATATAGATTTTTTTATATCTTGTATATGTATATATATATTGTATTTATAAGTGTGCATATGTGTATATGTATATATGTGTATGTATGTGTATATGCATGTACATATATATATATATATATGTGTGTGTATGCATGTGTGTATGTGTGTGTCCATTTATAACATATATACCAAAATATGTACTAGCATATAAAAAATAAATATATATTTGCACATATATGTTGGTATATCCCAATAGCAGCTGATAAACATGCATACATACACACACGTCCGTGTGTATGCGTGTGTATACATATATATACATATATGTATACTTACGGGCCCACACATACACACAGACATATCTATAAAAATTATGTATCCATGGTGACATATCTATCTGCATACCTCTCCCTTAAACATGTTGACGGCTGGCTGTGTGGTAAGAAGTTTGTTCCCCAACAACATGGTTCTGGGTTCGGTCCCACTCCGTGACTCCTTGGGCAAGAGTCTCCTATTATAGCATCGGCCCGAACGATAACTTGTGAGTTGATTTTGCAAACGGAAACTAAGAGAAGCCGCTTTATATATATATATATATATATATATATATATTTCTTTTCTTTTATTTGTTTCAGCCATTTGACTGCGGCCATGCTGGAGCACCGCCTTTATTCGAGCAATTCGACCCCATGACTTATTCTTTGTATGCCTAGTACTTATTCTATCGGTCTCTCTTGCCGAACCGCTAGTTCAGGAGGACG
Organism: Octopus bimaculoides; assembly: GCF_001194135.2. NCBI lineage: Eukaryota > Metazoa > Mollusca > Cephalopoda > Octopoda > Octopodidae > Octopus > Octopus bimaculoides. Next base: position 20,336,892 of record NC_068995.1, read on the forward strand.
TAAACACACCAGCATCGGTTGTCGGGCTTCTTTCAGTTTCTGTCTATCAAATCCACTCACAAAGCTTTCGTCGGCCCGAGGCTATAATAGAAGATACTTGCCCAAGGTGCGACCTAGAACGATGTCGCTGGTAAGCAAGCTACTTTATTTCATAAATATTTGCCATAAAGGTATTACAAAGAGGGGACGAACAAGGACAGACAGGTCCCACGTAACTTAGCGCTTCGGCAAAAAAGGTGGATAGAATAAGTAGCAAGCTTTATGATAAACAAAAATGTACTGGGGTCGATTCGTTCTACCCAAAACTCTTCCGTCTAATGACAAACAACAAAACACACTCATTCAAGTATATAGCTATGTCTATACACATGGTTACATACACGTGCGCGAGCACTCCCACACATAGACTCACATTGAGGACCTTCTTATTGTTATCAGGTTATAGTTTATAAAACATCTATTATTAAAAAAGGCTTCGTCGCAAAGAGGTCGGCGCCAGCAGTTTCTTCACACCGCGGTGTGTATGTTTGTTAATATATTCTTTTATTCTTATATTCTTCTACTTGTTTCAGTCATCTGACTACGGCCATGCTGAAGCATCACCTTAAAGGCTTTTTTTAATCGAAGAAATCGACCGCGGGACCTAATCTTTGTAAGCCCACGAACTGCTATGTTACGGGGACGTAAACACACCAACATCGGTTGTCAAGTGATAGTGGTGGGACAAATACAGACACAATGACATACACACATAAATATACATATACATACATATATATATACATACATACATATATACAAATATATATATATATATATATATATATATATATATATATA
>NC_068995.1:20338100-20339507 GCF_001194135.2 Octopus bimaculoides
ATTTCTAAATTTTCAGTATGTTGGAGAAGCAACTCAATGCTAATATATTTATGATGATAAATGGTTTTACCGATAAAGGTTTTTTCATACTGAACTACTTGGCAAAATTGTTAATTATTAATTCTATTATTAATTGACGATTCCCTGCCCTTATTCTTGTATATATATATACTACGGGCTTCTTTCAGTTTCCCCCTATCGAATCCATTCACAAGGCTTTGGTCGGGCCGAGGCTATAGCAAAAGACACTAAGATGCCACGAAGTGGGAATGAACCCGGAACCATGTGGTTGGAAAGCAAGCTTCTCACCACACAGTCATGCCAATGATGACAGTCACGTCTAACTAGTAGACTATCCAATGTAGCCTTCTCTTTATGAAGTGCTTGAGTGTGATTTTTGGGAGAACTGGCTGCTATTTCTTATGGGTCTCACATCGATGAAGGCTCTGTTATTGGTCCGTGTGCATGAATGCACGTGTACGTCCGTGCGTGTGCATGGGTTTGGATTTAGGCATACTTAAAGAACATTGTCTTTCATTCTTTGAATTTTAATCGAACGACTCAACTTTTATTTATGGATCCTGGTAATTATTGTATCGTTCTCTTTTGCCGAACCGCATATGTATACGTCTGTATGTCTATCTGTCTATCTGTCTCTATGCATGTGTGTATGTATGTGAGTATGTGTGTTAGTATGTATGTATTCATGTATGTGTTTATATGTATGTGTCTATATGTATGCATGCATGTATGTATGTATGTGGAACAAAGAGTAAAAGAAAGTTTGCGCGTGAGCATGTGTAAAAGAGTATGAAATTGAGAGAAAAAGGGAGAGGGCACGAGAATGAGAGAGAGAGAGAGAGAGAATGTCCGTGCGTGTGTGAGCGTTCGCGCTCGCGCGCTCGTTTAAGATAAAACTTCGGTGTGATTCAGAGGGGCCTCAAGAAAGAAAATATATAAAAAGGAAAAAGTTTGGAAGTGAGAGAAACAGAATGTTAAAACGAATGGTGAGGCTATACACACACACACACACACACGCACACATGCAAACACACACACACACGCAAACACACGCGCGCGCACAAAATCCTTTTCGGTTCATGTGACCCCAAACTGGCCTAGTTAGAGATACATGCATACGTAACACCCCCGCAATTTTCACACGCAAACAAAGAGAAACACACAGACACATAATCACACTTAAACATGTACACACATGCAGTTCACAGCACACGTGTTTGTATGTAAATATGTAAATTAATTAATTATGTGTCTATGCGTGTTTGTGTTTGTGTTTGTGTGAGTGTGTGCGTGTGTGTGCGTGTGTGTGTGTGGGTTCATGTGGAATATATATATGTGCATATATATATATATACACACACATGTATGTATATGTACATATATATA
>NC_068995.1:20339542-20340565 GCF_001194135.2 Octopus bimaculoides
TACATGCATACGTAACACCCCCGCAATTTTCACACGCAAACAAAGAGAAACACACAGACACATAATCACACTTAAACATGTACACACATGCAGTTCACAGCACACGTGTTTGTATGTAAATATGTAAATTAATTAATTATGTGTCTATGCGTGTTTGTGTTTGTGTTTGTGTGAGTGTGTGCGTGTGTGTGCGTGTGTGTGTGTGGGTTCATGTGGAATATATATATGTGCATATATATATATATACACACACATGTATGTATATGTACATATATATATATGTATGTATGTATGTATGTATGTATATACATACATACACACACATACACACACGCACACAATCACCTGAAACTTTCAGAATGAACACACATCTTTGAACACATTAACGTTTTTGACTCACCAATTAAACACAAATATGCCGACATATACATAAGTATACACATATACACATATAGATACATACATATATATATATATCTATATCTATCTATCTTTCTTTATATATATATATATATATATATATATATACATATACACACACCCAAACATACATACATACATACATACATACATACACACAAGAATACATACATATACACATGCATACATGTAGGCACACATGCAAATGCATTACAGCATGCATGTTCTTCAGAATAACTACGCACCGACGCATTGTCCATTTCCATGTACTCAGTGCCAACCAGGCAGCCCTGAGACTTATTGTCGATAGTTCACGCATTGTCGAGTACAAGCCGATATTTCTGACCCAAGGTGGTTACAAAGCCCACGAAAAATAGCAGCCAAATCACCCTCATGTGGCACACCAGCATCCGAAATAAGAATACGTTGAATACTAGGATCCATAGGATCCAAGATGCTTAATGCTGCAATGAGATGATGGGGCCAAAATTGGAATTCTTTCCATTATTTACACACGCACACACACACACATATGTATGCACATGTATACACATATATACAAAAACATAAGTATGATCATATATATATATATATATATATATA
>NC_068995.1:20341320-20342256 GCF_001194135.2 Octopus bimaculoides
TATATATATATATATATATATATATATATATATATATATATTATATATAATATATAATGTATAATATATATATATGTATGCATATATATGTATGTGTGTATATATGCTTCTGTGTGTGTGTTTATCTCCCCAACATCGATTGACAACCAATGCTGGTGTTTTCGCGTACCCGTAACTTAGCGATTCGGCAAAAGACCCCGAATCGCTTACAAAGAATAAGTCCTGGGGTCGATTTGCTCGACTAAAGGCGGTGCTCCAGCATGGCTGCAGTCAAATGACTGAAACAAGTAAAATAAAAGAATACATATATACCTACACACATACACTTAATATATATGTATGTATGTATGTATGTATATGTATGTGTATTTGTATATATGAACAAACATATATACATGCATATGAACGCATGTACGGTTGTATGAATGTAGCTACGTACGTTCCCGAAATTCCCCAGACACAGCCACGCACCACACCCTCTCTCCACTTTATGGCACTTTAACTGTTCACTTTTCCGTCTTCTTATGTTTTATCCTCTCTACTCGACATACACTTTTAATTATCACCGTTGTCTTTCTTTTACTTGACTTATTGCTGCTTTCTGACCCTACTTTCACCCATTTCCGTCGTCTTTTAGGGTTTCTGAGCATTGTGCATAAAAAATTTCCTTACGTACCTACGCATGTATGCATGTGTGTGTATGTGCGTATGTATGTATGTATGTATGTATGTATGTATCTATCTATCTATCTATCTATCTATCTATCTATCTACGTGTCTGTCAATGTGTCTATCTATCCATAGATAGATAGAAAGATAGAGAGATAGATAGATAGAGAGAGAGAGAGAGAGAGAGAGAGACGTAGATATATATAAGATAGACAGACAGACAGATAGACAGACAAACAGATAGATAGATAGATAGAGAGAGAGAGA
>NC_068995.1:20342947-20343348 GCF_001194135.2 Octopus bimaculoides
AGGCTGAGTTCAGCTTCGCAATACCTTTTGTCCGACGATTCATCGATCACCTACCTATCTATCTCGTTTTCCCCCTCCTTTTCCCTCCTTCTCTCTCCCTCTCTCTCTTCTCGTCTTCCCCTTCTCTCTTCCCCCTCTTTCTCCGTTTCTCTTTTCTTTTCTCTCTCCTTCTCTCTCTACCTATGTATATATATCTCTACTTATGTATCTATCTATCAATCTAGCTCAAAAACCATTGTACATATCTATCGATTTTCATACTTATCTACTTTAATGCTAATATAGATAGATAGATAGATAGATAGATAGATAGATAGATAGATAGACAGGTAGATAGGTACACATATATACACAAACATGTATGTATATATATATATAGAGAGAGAGAGAGAGAGGGGGGA
>NC_068995.1:20343358-20344575 GCF_001194135.2 Octopus bimaculoides
TGTTCGAACTGTTTTTTCATCTTTTAGTTTCAGTTCAAGGACTGCGGCCTTGCTGGGGCACTGCCATTAAATGATAAGAATAAAAAAAAAAGAGACCGGAAACATTATCTTACTTTGTATTGAGTACATCATACAAAAGTAACATAAACAATTGCAGCTAAAGAGAAAATACATAACGGGTTTATGTATTCTCCCATGCATATTTACAGACACACACACACACACACACACACACACATACACCCATTCTTTTTGGGAATTGGTCTTCGAAGTACATGTAAAGCGAAGCCCTTTAGGATAGAGAAAGTCGAAGGCTGCTGCTGGTACAATAGTAGAACAACCGTGTTGCTTACGGGAGACATGGGTTCGTGTCCCACGAGCGGCTTAAAAGTGTTCTTCAACCCAATATTCACTTGCCGTTATCTCTAGCTTTATATGTACTTCGTAAACCAATTCCAAAATCAGAATTATTCCACGTTCTCGCGAAACTTTTCGTTATGATGGCAGCAATGTGTGTGTGTGTGTCTGTGTGTGTGTGTGTGTGTGTGCGCGCGCGTATTTTGTATCTGTGCTTGTCTTTGTCGCCAATTACCGCTTGACAACCTGTTCGTGTGTCTTTGTCCCAGTAACATAGCAGTTCGGCTAAAGAATCGATAAAATATGTTCTGGGGTCGACTTCTTCGAGGCGGTGCCCCAGCATGGCTGCAGTCAAATGGTTGAAATAATTAAGAGAGAAATGGATACTTTGAACAATGTGATTCTTGATACGCCACATCTAAAAACAAAACCGTCGGAATGGTCATGAACAGAACTCTTTAACGCATATTTTTGTGCCTATATAAAGCTATTCTAGCCAACGAGAGTGGAGGCGCAATGGCCCAGCGGTTGGGGCAGCGGTCTCGCGGTCATAGGATCGCGGTTTCGATTCCCAGACCGGGCATTGTGAGTGTTCAGTGAGCGAAAACACCTAAAGCTCCACGAGGTTCCGGCAGGGGATGGTGGCGAACCCTGCTGTACTCTTCCACCACAACTTTCTCTTACTCTTACTTCCTGTTTCTGTTGTGCCTGTAGTTCAAAGGGTCAGCCTTGTCACACTGTGTCACGCTAAATATCCCCGAGAACTACGTTAAGGGTACACGTGTCTGTGGAGTGCTCAGCCACTTGCACGTTAATTTCACGAGCAGGCTGTTCCGTTGATCGGATCAATTGGAACCCTC
>NC_068995.1:20345275-20350095 GCF_001194135.2 Octopus bimaculoides
ATATATATATATATATATATATATATATACACCTACATACACAAGCTCATACGTAGGTATATATGTATGCACAGAAATAAATACACGCACATGTGCGTACATACATACATACATACATAACTACCCCCACCTAATTGACAACAGATGGTCAACATGGCAGCATGATGTGCTGGAAATAGCAACCTTATTTCTCTGAAATCAAACCTTACTTTCTGTTGAATAAGGAAACATCACTTAAGATAATGTTGTCCCATATAATCTGCAAAGAAGAGATGGTCACGATTGGAAAGTCTTTGACCAGGTTTCACCTGGATTAAATAATGAGAGCGGCCAACACAATATGTGTGTCTTTGTGTGAATGTGTGTATGCGTATGTACGTGTCTGTGCGTGTATATGTATAGATGTGTGTGTGTGTGTATTTGTGTGGGGAGCGGTAGGCGCATGCGAGGTACTGTAGTAAGAAGTTTGCTCCCCACCCACATGGTTCCGGATTCCGTCCTAATTCGTGGATCCTTGAGCAAGTGTCTTCTATTATGGATTCGGGCCGACCAAAGCCTTGTGAGTGGATTTGATAGTCGGAAACTGAAAGAAGCCCATTGTCACTAGTGCAGCTAGGATATGTTCCGCCTGGGGCGGCCCTTCCATTTGCCGCCCCCGGACCCTACAAAAGACATATTGCCTACAGTAGACCCATAAGTGCCGCCCCTTCAAAAGTACCGCCCTGAGCGGACCGTCCCTACCGCCTGCCTCACTAGCTACGCTAATGCCCATTGTGTGTGTGTGTGTGTGTGTGTGTGTGTGTGCGCGTGTGTGTGCGCGTGTGTGCACAGGCGTGGCTGTGAAATAAGAAGCTTGCTTCCCAACCGCATTGTTTCAGGTTCAATCCCACTGCATGGCACCTTGTGCAAGTGTCATCTATAGTTCCGTAACTTAGCGGTTCAGCTGAAGTAACCGATAAAATAAGTACTAGGCTTACAAAGAATAAGTCCTGGGGTTGATTTGTTCGACTAAGGGCGGTACTCCAGCACGGCCGCAATGAAATGACTGAAACAAGTAAAAGAATAAAATATATACACATGACAACATAGGGGACACACACTCATAAACACACACATATCCATCCATCCACACACACACCACACACACAAACATACATATGCATTTATAAATATATATATCCGCTCATAACATTTAGTTATATGTAAACCTACGAACACACCAATACATACGCACACACACAAACACTCTCACACACGCATGTATATGTATATATATATATATATATATATATAAACACAGTTGAGAGACTGCACTTCTAACCTAACGTAACTTAACACTGGCTTATATACGCACATACATGCGTACATACTTACGTATGTACGTACATACGTAAGTATGTACGTACAAACACACGAAACCTTAATATAACTCGTAGCAACCCAATCTCGTACCACAGACACACACACACACACACACATTGTAACCGAGATAAGCCGGTTTGCAGTTCTCCCCACCATATACATTTGCACGATGTTGAGATCAGCTGACATTATTCACAGTTTTATAATACACGCAACGGTTGAGTGCGGTGTCAGCGACGGCGGTGCTCGTAGTTGTAATAACTACAGTAGTAGTAGTAGTAGTAGTAGTAGTAGTAGTAGTAGTGGTGGAGCGGCGTTGGCGGAGGTATGTGCTGTAGAAGTGCTGGTGGTGTTAGCGGTAGTGGAGACAAGGGGGCTGGTGGTGTTAGTTATAGTAGCTTCAATAGTAATGGTGTTGGTGGAGGTAGTGGTTAATAGCTGTAATTCCTGGTTGCAGCGGCTGCAGTAGTGTCGGTGGTAGTAGTGATGGGTTTACTAAATTAGTTAGTTAGTTAGTTAGTAGTAGTAGTAGTAATTTTTGTTGTTGTTGTTATTGTCGTGGTGGTGGTGGTGGTGGTGGTAGTGTTGCTGCTACTGCTGCTGTTGCTGGTATTTGTAGTAATAGTAATTTGTGCTGGCTGCGGAGGTAGTTGTGACTGTTTAGTTTGTAGTAACCTAAAATAGATTGTAGTAGTAGTAGTAGTAGTAGTAGTAGTAGTAGTAGTAGTAGTAGTAAAAAACCGCAAAGTTGGTTCGAAGGACGGGATACGGAGAATGGCTGGTGAGAAGTGGACGAAAATACTCGTGGTCACGGTGGTGTTGTTACTGTTGTAGTTAACAGCGGTGGCGGCGGTGATAGTCACGGTGGTGGTTATGGTAGTAGTGGTGGTGGTGGTGGTGGTTGTAGCTATTGCGATGTCAGAGCAGAAACAAAATCAAAACAAAAATTTACAAAAAAGAAAAAGAAAAAAAACCACCACCACGATGATGGCGAGACGGACGGCGATGACACGAACACACGAACACAACGGCAATCTCTATACATAAAAAGAAAGAAAAAAACCTCATAACATACAACAGAAGCATACGCAAATCAACATAACACAGCTGCTAGTGTCGCCTTACACTTACACATACAATATACAATACACACACATACACATATATATATATATGTATATGTATATATTAACATACATATATATATACGAACAAGTAAGCGTAAGAGGCCGTGTCGTAATCACATTTCTGTAGAGTGGAGTGTACGCCTGAGCGTAATATGTGTATGGTGTGCGTGCATGTGTAACGGTGAATGTGTGAATACGTGTTGGTGATTCACTGCTAATGAATGAATGAATGAGCAAACAATGAATGAAAAGCGTGTAGGGAGAAAGCGGGAAAGGGGAGGGGGAGAGGAGGGCTTTGCCTGCCACTACCGTACAATGGGGCTAGACGTACAGACAGACATCTAGGCAGTCAGCCAGTCAAACAGGACGATGGAAGCCCTCTTTCCGCGCAGCTGACATTTTCGACGCCACCACCTGTCACTCCCCTCTTTCCCCCTCTCTCTTTCTTTTTACCTTCTCTCTCTTACTCTCAACCCTCTCTCTCTATCGCTAGACTATTTTCCGCCTTCGGTCTTTATTCTATTTATATCATCTGACTGTCCCAGTATCCCTCTCTCATTCTCTTAGAGCCCTCGCTCTCTCTCTCTCTCTCTCTCTCTCTCTCTCTCACTCACTTACTTTCTCCCTCTTCTCTCTTGCTTTCTTTCTCATTCTCTCTCTCTATCTCTCTCACTCTTTCTTCTTCGCGCTCTATCACTTTTTGTTGATGTATGGATTTCGTCATGCTTGTATTTCATGTCATGTGTGAGTGTGTGTATGTGTGGTGCGTGCGCCTGTATATGAGTCTGTATGCGTGTGTTGTGTTCTCTTGTACGTTTGTGAGTGTGTGAGTGTGTGGGTGTGTGTATGTGCGCAGGCACCCTGTGTGTATACGTATATTGTATACTTGTCTTGTATGTTTGTATATGAGTGTGTGTGTATGTGTATGCATGTGTGTGTGTGTGTTATAGTTGTTGTTCAAACCACGAAAGCCCTGTTCGAACAGGCTTATGGAGTAAGGCGTTCCAGCCATACCATTCCTGCCATTTTCTCATGGACAGCGCATGCAGAATGTTTTCATATTACGCATCGAAGACGGCAGGGTGTCAGTTGAAGGAAATTTGCTACTATTTCTCGCACATCGAGTTCGTACTTGATCCACTAGGCAACGTGTAATGATGTAGAAGAGTTGTAGAGTGATGCAGAGTGATGTAGAGGGATGTAGTGGGATGTAGTGGGATGTAGTGGGATATATAATACTTGTATATACACACACATAGTATACGTACATACATACACATCGATGTGCAACATCTTCCCCAAACATGGCTGTGAAATATAAAGGCACATGTACTTAAATTATATATACATGCACGTGGATGTGCTATATATAAATATATAACCGTGGAATATTAAAGGTTCGCGGGTTTATCATGTATATAAATATATATATGTATGTATATGTATGTGTATGTATGTGTGTGTATATATATATATATAGATAGATCTATTCTTTTACTCTTTTACTTGTTTCAGTTACTTGACTGCGGCCATGCCGGAGCACCGGCTTAAAGGGATTTTAGTCGAAGAAATCGACCCAAGGGCTTATTCTTTGTAAGCCTAGAACTTATTCTATCTGTCTCTTTTGCCGAACTCTGTATGTGTGTGTGTGTGTGTGTGTGTGTGTGCGTGTGTGTGTGTGTGCGTGTGTGTGTGTGTTTGTATTGTATTTCAGGATGGTCATTATTTTTTTTTTTCCAAATAAACACACGCACTATATATTCGTTCTTCACTCGTTTATTACTGTTCTTATTCTAACTCAAAATGAGTTAAGAACGAATATATAGTGCGTGTTTATTTGGCAAAAAAACAAAAAAAAAATTTATGACCATCCAGAAATGCAATATTTGTTTCAAGACACGACTTCAAATAAGGAATCTGACAACACAGCCGCAGTCACATGACTGAAACAAGTAAAAGAATATATACACATAACAAGAGCATGTACTATACAAATACACATGTGGTTATGTAAAATACATATATACACATTAGGATATGTAATAAGCATTCACTCAGACGCACACACATATAGTTCTATAATGTATAGGCACACCTATGGATGTGAAATATACACCTACTAGCACACATGTGTAAACATACAGGCACACACATCCGTGTATAGCGTAGAAAATACATGTACATACATGTGGTATAAGTCTGAGAGTCGGCGTGTGTGTGTGTGTGTGTGTGTGCGTGCGCGAAGCCATGTGGGTTGATTTGGTAGATGGAAACTGAAAGAAGCCCGCCGTGCGTGTGTAGGGGTGTGTATATATATATATATATATATAT
>NC_068995.1:20350185-20352235 GCF_001194135.2 Octopus bimaculoides
CTGTGTGGTAAGAAGCTTGCTTCCAAACCACATAGTTCCAGGTTCAGCCCCACTGTGTGGTACCTTTGGACAAGTGTCTTCTATTATAGCCTCGAGTCGACCAAAGCCTTGTGACTGGATTTGGTACACGGAAACTGAAAGAAGCCTGTCGTGTATATATGTATGTGTGTGTGTGTGTATATGTGTGTGTTTGTTTGTGTGTGTGTGTGTGTGTGTGCTTGTCTGTCTGTCTGTCCCTACCCCCACCGCTTGACAACTGGTGTTACTTTCTTTACGGTTCAGCCTTTTAACAGCCTTTTAAAAGTAACAGGAAGTAACAGGCTTTTAAAAAGATAAATACTGAAGTCGATCTGTTGGACTAAACACTTCAAGGCAATGCCCCAGCATGGCCTAGTGTCCTGTAACTGATACGGGTAATTGTGACTACTTGCGAGATTGGTTGTAGTTTTCCACAAATCACCTACGAGGTCCCGAATACGCTGCAACTGAATGGATTCTGTTAACTGTACTCAAGATCCAGATATGGTGGTACTGTTAAACTGGGTAACAGTCTACCAAGTACCATCCGGTAGTTCAAAGTGCAATGGACCGAAACAAATACTGCAAGATACCATCACTTTCCTCAAACCACCACTCTGGAATGGTATTATATTTTAACGACCCCGAAAAGGAAGAAAGATGAAGTTAACCTCTGAAGAATTTGAACTCAGAGCGCAGAGTTGGGACAAATACCACATGACTGATATGTTAATAATTCCACCTGTCAAATTAACTTGTCCAGTACTTTATCTTTACGACCTTTCATCCATCTTGTTGCTCTTTGGTTTCTTGATACACGAAAGGCCAGTTATCCGTTATGTATGCAATACACGGAATACATTTTTTGCTTCCACCTTTTAAAAATCACACTACAGCGTGCTCTGATTTTTTGCGATGAATTCTATTAAAAAAAAAATCTGAATATGTTTTAGTCACTGCATTGTCTGGTATGTTGAGGGCACATGGCTTAGTGGTTAGGGCATTGCACTGATGATCGGGGAATCACGGTTTCAATTTCTGGATCGGATTGTGCGTTGTGTTCTTGAGCAAACCACTTCATCTCAGTTTGCTCTGTGATCACTTCGACCCCTGACATATGGTATACCCACCGTGTCCCTGTTCGGACAACATTGAAGGGAATGAGCTAATGCACAACACAACATTTGATCACTATAAACAAATCATATGTGCAGATTGTTCAGCAAGAAATTGCAGAATCGCCTTATTTGGACTACAAGAAACTACTACCAATATCATCATTATCGTCGTCGTCGTCGTTCAGTAAGGATGGGTGTTGTGTTTTCTGCTGCTGCTGCTGTTTAGCCAAAGATGTAGACCGCTAAAACAAGCCTAAGATCAATCTCGTTCCAAAATTACCATTCTGTCTGTGTAAGGTGTATTTAGACCTACATTTTAGAAAAAAATCCTTAACAAAAGGTCGAAAGTTGACATGGGTGAGATTTGAACTCAGATCAAAAGGAAAAAAAAAAGTTACAGAACAAATATCACAAGGCATTTCATGCGACACTCTTATAACTCTTTTCGAGTCTGACTCTTTATTTTAATCGGGGGGAGGGAGGGCTGCGTAAAATATTGAAGTTAAATTCGACCACTGCTAGATTCGATCTCAGAATGGAAGGACACTAACATTCTGTTCTAGTCTGATACCTTATATTTAATCAGCCCCAAAGAGGATAGCAGTAAAAGTCAAACATGGTTGGTTTTGAAATCAGAGATCCGGAACAAATGCTGCAAAGCATTTTGTCCTACGCTCCAAATAATCTGACGCTTAAATAAAAAATTAAAAATTAAAAAAAAAGTTTAAGTTTTATGCCCAGAACAGTAAATTAATAGGAATTACATAGTTAGGAATTTGTAAGATTAAGATATTATTTTTCATGGCACAGATGTGGTGACAGAACAGGCTTTTAAGCACGTGCATTTATTTCTCCCGTGGTATGTACGTAGATCTCCACCCACGCTCTACGCTAGATCTGCTAGAAATTACTAC
>NC_068995.1:20352460-20354335 GCF_001194135.2 Octopus bimaculoides
AATAATAATAATAATAATAATAATAATAATAATAATAATAATAATAATAATAATAATAATAATAATAATAATAATAATAATAATAATAGGGAAAGGGTTCAATTGATTACATCGAGCCCAGTGCTCAGCTAGTATTCTTTTTTTTTTATTGGCCCCGAAAGGATGAAAAGGTACATTTCACCTCCTTGCGATTTGAAACTAGAAGGTAAAGATCCGAAGAAATGCCTCCAAGCATTTTGTCTGACGCTCAAACAGTTCTGCCAAAATAATGATAAAACGACGGATTATCACAAGTAGAACATCGTTAATCTGATCAATCGAGATTGACCTGAAGTTAAACAACAACGCAATAAGTTTTTACTGTAGCTTTTTTCTTTTTCTTTTGTTTCACGCCAGTTAGCCTTAAGATTGAGTAGTCGACCAATGATCAATGGCTTTCCAGTCGTGGCAGTCTTGTCTTTTATTTCCGGCATATTGCTTTTTAAACTACATTATCCAATGAGTTTTGTATTAAAATCGTTGGATGTGATATGAAGTAAATTTGGCTGCTGTTTCTTGTAAGTCGATTAACCGCGCTTAGGTTTCCTTGGTGTAGAACCAGCGTATGAATACAGAGACTCGTTTAAAAAATAATCATGAGAAGGAGGATATAATATAAAATGTAGTCCGGATGCTCTATGGGATGGTCACGAGTGGAATACGCTTGATAATATGTTTCCGCTATTCGATCAGAATAACATGGGGTGAAACCGGAACAAAAACGCAGCCCACGAAACCGAACGGATTCGGTGCTAATTTTATCATATTTCGATAGATGTGGAGGCCTACTTCTTCCGTACAGTATCCAAACCATGTCTCTCATTCCTTCGCTTTTCCTCTCTACCTCTCTCTCTTTCTCCCCTCTTTTCTTCTTTCTCTTTTCCTTTTTTCCTCTCCCTCTCTCCCTCCTTTCCCCTCTCTCCCTCCTTTCCCCTCTCTCTTTTCTAGCCCTCCGCCTCCTTCATTCTCTGTCTTTCTCTCCCCCTCTCTTTCTCTCTATTCCCACTATCCTCCTCTCTCTCCCTCTCTTTCTCTTCTTTCTCTCTTCCTTCTTTTCCTCCTCCCTCTCCTTGTTTCTATCCCTCCTCCTTCTCTCTCTTTCTTTCCACTCTCTCTGTCTCTCTCTCTCACTCTCTGTCTATCTGTCTCTCTGCCAGTCTCTCTCACTCTCTCTGTGTCTGTCTGTCTGTCTCTCTCTGTGTCTGTCTGTCTGTCTGTCTCTGTGTCTGTCTCTCTCTCTCTCTCTCCCTCTCTCTCTCCCTCTCTCTTTCTCATCCTCCTCTCTCTCTCTCTCTTCAAGTATCAAGGATACAGGCCAGGCATGTGTCGGCCATCGTGGATCTCCAAGCCAGATTCTGAAGATTCAATTTCTTTTTTCTTCGAGAAGGGAAAGGACGTCAAGGAATACTCACCACTCCCTGGTAAACATGTGCGACTCACGCTTACAGACTACTTCGCCTCTGAATCTTTTAGACATTTCTCGTATGACTATCTTCTATTTGATCCGTAAACTTGAAGCTAGACGAAGATCTACCAAATACACATACATACATGTGTGTGTGTGTGTGTGTGTGTGTGTGTGTGTGTTTACGTGAATGCATTTGTGCTCACATTCGCTACTGCTTGACAAACGATGTTGGCGTGTTTACGTTCCAGTAACTTAGCGGTTCAGCGTAAATAACCGATAGAATAATTACAAGGCTTTTAACAAAAAATAAGTACTGGACTCGATTTTTTCGACTAAAATTTTTTAAGGCGGTGCCCCAGTATGGGCGCTGTCTAATGACAGACAATGTATATGAGTGTGTATAATATATATATATAACCATATATTCA
>NC_068995.1:20355052-20356194 GCF_001194135.2 Octopus bimaculoides
AAACTCTTTTGGCTTCAAAGCGAAGAACTCTGAAATGTCAGTTTCGACCTCTTCCTGGCTTGCGAAAGTTATGTCCCCCAAATGATTCTGTAAACTACGAAACAAATGGTATTCTGAAGGAGCAAGGTCGGGAGAATAAGGTGGATGAGGAAATTTTTCCCAACCAAGCTCTTCGATCTTCTATGATGTGATCTTTGCAGTGTGGGGTCGCGCATTCTCTTGATGAAACATCACTCCATTTCGATTCACTAAAGTGGGGTTTTTTTTCTTCAAGGCTTGGTTCAAACGCTTTAATTACTGACAGTAGACTTGAGCAATAATTGTTGCATTAGGTGGTAACAATTCAAAGTGAAATACCCCTTTGCAATCCAACGAGATAGAGAGAAGAACCTTTTTCCTATGAAGTTCCCGTCTCGGTTGTGGTTTTTCCTTTTTACCAAGCCACTGTTTACGACGTTTAACATTTCGACAGAAGATCCATTTTTCGTCACCAGTCACAAGTCTATCCAAAAAGGGTGAAATCAGTTCGCGAAAATGGAGAGAAGAGCAGATGTCAACTCGGGATTTGCGGTTGCTTCCGGACAATTCATGAGGTATCCATTTTCCAAGTTTAGGAACCTTTCTAAGTTGTTGAAGATGACGATGAACAGTATGGTTTGAACTATGCTTTATTGCCAATTTTTCAACTGATAATGCAGGATTTTCTTCAAAGTAATGCCTCAAGGAGCTTATCATCAAACTCAACTGGAGGTTCTGTTCGATCTTCGTCTTCAAGGCTGAAAACTCCATTTCTGAATTTTGCAAACCATCTTCAGCAAGTTCTTTCATTCAAGCATCCTTTCCCATAAACTGAGTGTAAGTTTCGAGTCGCTTCGGCCGCAGAGTTTCCTTTTTTATACTCATAAAGCATTATGTGCCTCAAATGCTCCTTGGATACTTCCATGTTAGAAATTTTAATTCTATTATTCTGTAAAATAATATTTAATTAGTTTAAATGTACACAAATGCATAAAAATAATTTTTAATTCCATTAGACATTCTAAAATACTATTAAATTTCATTCATTTAAAAAAAGGTAAAATCGGACAGAACTTATGGGATGACCTGATATATATATATATATATATATATATATATATATA
>NC_068995.1:20356458-20358161 GCF_001194135.2 Octopus bimaculoides
ATATATAATAGGCAAACATTCATGCATAAATATGTGTGTGTATGTATGTATGTATGTATGTATGTATGTATGTATGTATGTATGTATGTATGTATGTATGTACATTGATATAATTGGTGTTTCCTCTATGACAGGGTGAATAATCTTCGATATGGGGCTAAGTACGTAGTAGAATATATTATTGTAAACATTTCTAATTATGCTTATCATTGTTCTGTCTTTGAAAAAACTGGTGATGGTAGTGTTGTTCGTACTGCTGCTGCACTGCCGATGATTATGTTGATGATGATGATCATGTAGCTGTCACAATTACTAGGTTTAGATTACCTTCCTTATTATATGGAGCTGTTCTCGGGTACCATGTGATAATTACGACACATTTTCTAGAGGCGGAGATAATGTGAATGAATCAAGAATTTGTATTGTACTGCTTGTGTACGCTGATTATTTGAACGCCGTTGTAGTATGAAGAATTGTCATTTGGTGAGGCGGAAACAAATTTTTATAAACTGGGAACACATACTGTATAATATTTTATATATATATCTGTATTTGTCTGTGAAGGTGCATGGCTGAATGGTTAGAACATCGGGCTCATAATCATGAGGTAGTGAGTTCGAATCGGGCTCTGTGTTGTGTTCTTGAGCAAGACGCCTTATTTCTCGTTGTTCCAGTTCACTCCGCTGTAGAAATGAGTTGGATAATATCGGTTGCGTGGAGAGAGAAGGCTGGAAGTCATGGGTGACTGCTGGTCGAGGATAACTTTCTAGGTGCAAACCCACTGCGCTTTATGACCGAAGGGGGTGGGGTATTTACCCTTGTATTTGTCTATGCTGTTCAAATATATGCCAATGGTCATTTATTTTATTTCAAAGTAATTTTATTATGTGGTTGTAAGAAGTGTGCTTCTTAACCACATGCTACCGGGTTCTGTCCCACTGCGTGGCGCCGTGGATGAGGGCATTCTACTATAGCCTGGGAGTGGTCACAGCCTTGTGAGTGGATTTGGTAGACGGAAACTGAAAGAAGCCCGTCGCTGTGTGTGTGTGTGTGTGTGTGGCGGGAGCAGTTCGTTTCACCACCACTTTACAACCGGTGTTCATGTGTTTACATCCCCGTAAATTAGCGTTTCGCCAAAACGGACATAGAATAAGAACCAGATTTTAAAAAGATTATAATCACAGGGGTCTATTCTTCAAAGCAGTGCTCCAGCATGACTTCGGTCTAATGACTGAAACAAGTAAAAGATTTTATATGTAACAAAAAAGAGAGGGAGAGAGAGAGAGAGAGAGAGAGAGATTGTTATTAATCTGAAAAAGTGGAAGATAGAAATTATACTGAAAAAGACTAAAGAATGTGTGTGTGTGAGTGTATACACACACACACACACACACACACACACTTACACACACGGTAATTCTTCCGCCCTATGGGTTAACCCTGGGTTTGTCTGTGTTTGTCCCCCTACCATCGCTTGGCAACGGATTTTGGTGTATTTACGTCCCCATAACTTAGCAGTTCGGCAAAATAGATCGATAGAATAAGTACTAAGTTTATAAAGAATGAGTCCTGGGGTTGATTTGTTCGACTAAAAAGACGGTGCTTCAGCATGCCCACAGTCAAATGACTGAAAGATGTAAAAGAATAAAAAAAGGAATAAAAGTATATATATATACATACATATATATATACATACATACATA
>NC_068995.1:20359016-20360254 GCF_001194135.2 Octopus bimaculoides
TATATATATATATATATATATATATTATTTATAATTTACTTGTTTTAGTTATTAGACTGCGGCAGTGCTAGGGCAACGCCTTGAAGAATGTTTAGGCGAATGGATTAACCCAAGTACTTCCTGTTGCTGTTTTTTGTTCCATTGCTTTCTAAATCTTGGGATTTATTCTATCAGTCTACTTTGCCGAACCACTAAGTTACGGGGATGTTAACACACCAACCCCACTCCGTTGCCAAGTGGTGGAGGAGGACAGACCTAGACACACACATACACGAGCATATAATACATACATATGTATATGTGTGTGTATATATGTGTGTGTGTATGCGTATTAACACACACACAAACACATACATATACAGGGTGCAATGAGCAAATTGTCAACATTAAATATTTTTTTAATTTCACGCACACGCATTGTTTGTTTTTGACTTTGTCGACTACACAGTATAGTAGGATCAGCTAGGCACCGTTTGTGAGAAAAACAGCACCACGACGCAATTCACTCTGCCAGAAATTTGGAAATGACATGCTGTGCTGCTTAGCATTCGCACCGCAAGCTCACAAACATTTCAGAGTGGATGTCAATCTGAGTACAGTGCAATCTGAGCATATGTACCGAGAGTGACAAATACCAAACATCCAGTCAACATCATGGTTTTTGGAGTGGTCACTACTGAGGGTGAC
This sequence comes from Octopus bimaculoides, assembly GCF_001194135.2. NCBI lineage: Eukaryota > Metazoa > Mollusca > Cephalopoda > Octopoda > Octopodidae > Octopus > Octopus bimaculoides. Next base: position 20,359,704 of record NC_068995.1, read on the forward strand.
GTTATGCTTCCATTCATCTTCCCACTCCGCTTCAGACTCAACACGGTGGCCTATATCAAGTGCCTGGAGGAAGTAGTGCTGCTTTTGGTCAAGAGGATGGCTGCTGGAAGACCCTATGTCTAGCAACACGATTCTGCACCATGCCACACATGCAGGAGAACCCAATCATAGCTGTCAGACAATTTCTGCGACCACATCACCCCTAACATCTGGCCACTTAACTCCCCAGACTGCAATCCCTTTGACAATTATGTGTGGGACGCAGTGGAGTGTAACATCAATGATGAACTGAAAGCAAAGATTATGACAGCATTCACCAAATTAAACAAGGAGACCGTCCAGAAGAGTTGCAGTAGATTCCGAAGTCGTCTGGAGGCCGTGGTTGAAGCCAATGGCGATTTTATTGCATAAGTTTACTCTCTAGTATTTCAAAATATATCCGTTAAAATCAGATGTCAGTGTTCATTCCACTTTTGCATAATTTAGAGGGGGAAAATTCTGAAGATGGGTTTTCGTTTCAATCCTATGCACACACACACACACACACACAC
>NC_068995.1:20361518-20363960 GCF_001194135.2 Octopus bimaculoides
GTGTGGTAAGACGTTTGCTTCCCAGCCACAAGCTTCTGGGTTCAGTTCCACTACGTAGCACTATGGGCGAGTATCTTCTGCTATAACCTCGGACTGAATAAAGCCTTGTGAGTGGGTTTGGCAGACGGAAATTGAAAGAAGCCAGTCGTATATATATGTATCTGTTTACATTATTTACATTATTTACAATTGACAGATATTTGTCCTCATCTTGTTGTTAACACAACGTTTCATTGTTAACACTACGCCATATACTCACGGGCATATGGTGTAGTGGTTAAGAGCGCGGGCTACTAACCCCAAGATTCCAAGTTCGATTCCAGGCAGTAACCTGAATAATAATAATAATAATAATAATAATAATAACAACAACAATATCGAAAAATACCTTAGGAATGAAAATCCAGGTTCGAAATTTTTCCAAGACACCTGATGGAGGCTGGAGAGTGTATCAGCCGAAACGTTGTGTTAACAACAAACAAGATGAGGACAAATATCCATCAATTGTAAATAATGTAAATAGTGTACATAATTCCTCATCCCTTAAATATAGAACTGTATGTATGCGTTTGTCTCGCACCACCGCTTGACAACAAGTGTTGGTGTGTTTACGTCCTCATAACTTAGCTGTTCGGTTAAAGAGAATGATAGAATTATTACCAGGCTTTGCAAAAGATAATAATTAGTGGGGTCGGTTCGTTCGACTAAAATGCTTCAAGATGGTGCCCCAGCGTGGCCGCGGTCTAGAGACTGAAACAAGTAAAAGATTAAAAAACCGAAATAGCATAGTCGTTACAGCGCTAGATTGAATTCCTTGCAGTTTTTGTTCGGACTGACAGCGTTTTAAGTTCAAATTCTATTGAGGGCGTAGGCGTGGGTTTGTGGTAAGAATCTTACTTCCCAACCGCATGGTTCTGGGTTCAGTCCCTTTGCGTGGCACCTCGGACAAGTGTCTTTTACTATAACCTCTCGCCGACCAAAGCCCTGTGAGTAGATTTTGTAAACGGAAACTGAAAAAGACCGTTGTTTATATGTGTGTGTGTGTGTGTGTGTGTGTGTGTCTATGTTGTCTCCCCACCAACGCTTGACAATCGGTGTTAGTGCGTTTACGTTCCCGTAACTTTGCGCTTTGGGGTCAATACATTTCTTCAAAGTGGTACCCCAGCATAGCTGCAATCTAACGACTAAAAAAAAATTAATTAATTACTAAAAAGTGTCATCTTAGCTTATCGTCCTTCAGTGTTGATAAAACAAGGGACCAATCTAAGGTGGTGGATTGGAGGAAATGTTTGGAAGGTGCCTTGTGGTGTTTGTTCCGGTTCTATATGTTCTAGCAGTACGCCTGCAACGACACTGACACCAATTTGTAAGAGCAGACGTCGGTTACCTTTGCCATGGATAAACCATTTCGTGAACAAGAGTGAATTGTAGGCTTGGGAAAATTCCAGGCGCTTACATGAGCAAATGAATGGTCAAAACTGAGCAATGAAGACTACTCCAACATAACCCTTTCTTTTTATCTTCCTCATGTTTCAATCATTAGATTGCAGCCATGCTGGAGCACCGCTTTGATGAATTTTAGTTAAACGAATCGACCACAGTACTTATATTTATAATCCTGGTACTTATCCCGTCGTTCTCTTTTATCGAACAGCTATATTACGGAGATGTAAACACTGGTTGTCGAGTGGTGTTGTGGGAGATGACTGGGTTCTTTCAATTTCCGTCCACCAAATCAGCTCTCAAGGCTTTGGTTGACCTGAGGTTGTAGTAGAAGACACTTGCTCATTATACCATGCAGTGGGACTGAAACCGGATGTATGTGGTTAGGAAGCCAACTTCTTACCACACAGCCATGCCTATACAGAGATCTTATTTTTTCAAAGTCCATCACATGTACACCAAAAACCCGTGGCTTGTTACTGATGACGTGTGTGTGTCATAAGCTCACTTTAAGTAGACAAAGCACAATATTTCCAGTCCTGGAATAGAATATAATTCAGCTCTAAAACCCCATTAGATCCTTCATCCACAGGGATCAGTCATTAGAAATCCCCTATGCCTTATTAAGTAGTCATAAAATAATAACTAGAATATAATGAGGTATCAGTTCACCCAACTGAAGGAATCACAGTATCTTAATTCGTCACGGTTGAACTTTCAAACCCGGTCAGAGCTGACTTTGTGTTTTCATTCCTTCTGGGATCATTGGTGTATACTTGCAGCTGTGACATTGTTTTGCTACAGTCCTACTCAGACTCATTAGATCAGTATAACACATACATAACTTCAAATACACATACACATTCACACAGATCTATGGACTTAAATATTTACGTGCACACACACACACATACACATACACACACACACACACATACATACATACATACATACATACATATATATATATATATATATATATATATATATATATATATA
>NC_068995.1:20365856-20367324 GCF_001194135.2 Octopus bimaculoides
TTTTTTTTTTTTTTTTCGGTAGCGAAAGTGGCAAGATTGCAGAATCGTTAACTCGTAAGACAAGTTGTTTACCAGCATTTCGTCCGGCTTTAATTTCTGACTTCAAATACCGCCGATGTCGATAAAATAGGTATCAGTTGAGTACTAGGGTCGATGTAATCCACTATCCCCTCCCCCAGAATTTCAGGCCTAGTTCCTGTAGAAATATTGTTACTTTTGAAACTAACATTGACGGTGAAGGAGGTGAACTGGCAGAGTCGTTAGCACACCGGACAAAATTCATAGCGTTATTACTTCCGATTGCTCACCTTCCGAGCTCCAATCCCTCCGAAGTCAACTTTCGGGCAGATAAAATAAGTACTAGCTAAGCTCTCTCTACACCAAGATTTCGAGTTAACGAGTTTACTTCAACGTGGTCGATCGACATGCAAGAAGTAGTTGCGAAAATCCCTCAAAAGAAACAGGTTAATGCGGTGCTCTATCCCTTTGGATCAGACGAGGGCCTCTGTATATGTACTGAGATAAAACCAAAACTTCTTTGCTCGAAAGTTCCACTCTTAGACACAAGCTTGAGCAAGTTCCTTTTCCGAAATGAACAGCAATTCTCCACGCATACAAGTGTCTCCTCAAAATGGCACTGGTATCGTTCCACACTATCAGGGCTTGGTACCAGTGTCGACAAGGCCGTTACCACCAGACCGCAAACAAACACTGCAAAACATGTCTTCGACGGTCTAGAAATTCCAGCATTCCATCGCACTGTTCTTTGGTATTTTAATCATCCACTTCGAAAGAATGGAAGGTGAAGCTGACTTCGGTAGAATTTGAAGGCAGTGAACAGACGACCTGATTAAACTCTGTATTTATTCAATGTTGTAATGACTTTGCCAATTCACCATTTTTTGTGGGTAGACGATTTCTTCTTCAGAAGAACCTTGGCTATGCTTTAAATACCTTTGAGCCTGATATATCTGACTCGGATTGGAAGAGGGCTACACAATAACAACGTAAACCAACTGAACACACTGAAGAGCCCCATCAGCCCATCAAATAACAAATTAAGAGGATTGAAAACTGTTCGTATATCAAAGGCTTGGCAGTTATTGCATAGAGTAGTGGTTTTCGACCTGGGTCCATATAGCCCTTGACGGTCTATGTAAGTTTTTGTCATTAAAATTTATCTACATTAACTTGGTTATACTTCTACAACACAGAAAATATTTTAGTCTTTTATCTGTTACTTGTTTCAGTCACTAGACTGTGGCCATGCTGGGGCATCACCTTGAAGGATCTTAGTCGAACAAATCGACCTTAGGTCTTATTATTTTTTGAAGCCGAGTACTTATTCTATCGGTTTGTTTTGCCGAACTGCTAAGTTTCAGGGGCGTAAAAACGTCATCACCAGTTGTCAAGCGGTGATGGGGGACAAACACAGACACACACATACACACAGATATATATATATATA
>NC_068995.1:20367342-20369018 GCF_001194135.2 Octopus bimaculoides
TATATATGTATATATATGACGGATTCTCTCAGTTTCCATCTACCAAAACCACTCACAAGGCTTTGGTCGGCCCGAAGCTATAGTAGAAGACACTTGCCCAAGGTGTCACGGTGTGGTACTTAACCCGAAACCATGTGGCTAGGAAACAGGCTTCTTACCACACAGCCACGCCTGCGCCTATACAGTTCATAATAATATTTAATTATGAAGATAAATGATATTTGTAAATATCGAATGGCTGGGAGGGCCTATCCAAGGAAAATAGGAATCAGAGGGGTCCATAGTTAAAAAATGGCTGAGAAACAGGTATAAAGGAACCTGCTCATATGAATTTCAAAAGTCTCGGAATTATACTGTTTCTTAATTGCTTTGTTGTATATCGACCCCGAAAGAATGAAAGACAAAGATGACCCTAAGCAGATTTGCATTCAGAGCCCCAAGAATAGGAATTAGTCGTTGCTGAACATCTGATTGTTATTTATGCCAATGATTCTCGTAGAAGTGGCCATTTGCTCAGGTAAGAATTAAATACGGTGATGTGGTCAAATTGCAACGTTAAATGAAATTAGGGAGTTTATAATTCTTTAAACCTTGTACAACCACCATACTAAAGAGAGAAGAAGTAATTAAACGTTAACTATTTTGTTTTTTAATTTATAAAAAAGCGAGGGACAAACAAATTTACAAACAATCTTTAGCTGTGAGTCGAAGTAACTGGAATTTTGAGAACCAATTGCATAAACAGGCCGCCATGATAAAACAGATCAATGGCCACAAATGATTCAATCGAGATAAGCCCAATTATTTGCAGAACAACGCATTATACATTTGGTTTTTCATTTGTTATGTTCTTTTGTTTGTTTTTCATTTTGGTTTTGTTTCTTGGTTTTTCTTTTTCTTTTTGGGGGCATTTTTTCAGATGTAGGTCATCAATTTAGAGATATGTGGCTGCTATTTCTACACGGAGCAGCGATCGATGACTGAGCCCCAAATCAACGCCAGACTTTAAGTGATTTTATTGAGCGGTAATATCTAAACTAATAACGTTACACGTGTATATGCACGCATGTATGTATGTATATATATGGGCGTATCTAATGCATGTATATATGGATGGACGCACGTATATATGTATGTATGTATGTATGTAAGTATGTATTCATGTATGTATGTATGGATGGATGCATGTATGTATGTATGTATGTATGCATGTATGCATGCATGTATGTATGTATGTATGCATGCATGTATGTATGTATGTGTGTGTGTGTGTGTGTCTGTGAACCTATCAGTATACATATGTGTGATGTGGTGTTTATGCATACGTACACACCCGACATACATGCAGACATATGCACACATACGCATATCTGTGTAATGTGTGTACGTGTGTGCGTGTATGTGTGTGCGCGTACGTATGTGTGCATCCGTATGTGTGAGGATGTGTATGTGTATATATGTGTTTGTGTGTGTGTAAAAAGACGATTAAAGAAAAATGCATGAGATGTCACAATCTTTCAAGGTTCAGACGCATACACTCATACAAATGCTTGACATACGTATATTTCAGAAGGAAAAACTGAACTAAACAATAAAACACACAAAAAGGGAAGCGTAAACACAGGCCCACGCGCACATACACACACACGCAATCACACACACGCAATCACACACAC
>NC_068995.1:20370568-20371159 GCF_001194135.2 Octopus bimaculoides
TATATATATATATATATATATATATGTATGTATGTATGTATATATGCATATTTACATTATATTGATATGTACATGTATTTGTGTGTGTGTGAGTATGTATAAATATATATGTGTGCATGTGTGTATGCGTTTCTGCGTGTATGTACGTACGTCTGTGAATGTGAATATATAGGCATGCACTAGATGTACCTATGTGTAAAAAATGCGTATTTATATACATGTATGTATGTTTCTATATATATATATATATGTATGTATGTATGTATGCATATCTGTTTACGTGTACGTACGCATGTATTTACGAGTGTACCTATTTATATACCTACACAGACAAACGTGCACATAGGCACTCTGCCTAGCACGTGCATAAAAACACGCACACACACACACACACACATAAACACACACTCACGCTGGCACATACATACACAGAGGAACAATCAGACATTGGGACCTACCTTAATACAATAGCAATTATTGTCTCTTAGATCGATAATGTTCAAAATAAAGATATAAGTTAAATCCTTTCTGATAACATATTACACCTACTCACCTACACATCTACCTGCAGACATATCTACTTTAGTAACG
>NC_068995.1:20372213-20374323 GCF_001194135.2 Octopus bimaculoides
TATATATGCTTATTTATATACATTTATATATAGATATAAGTATATATACACATATACATATATATATATGTATGTATGTATGTATATCCCCTTAAGTATGTGCAGACGTGCATAAGCCTATGTAGCTCAGACACAAGTCTCTCAAGTTAGATAAATATTTCACCTTATGAGAGATGTCATATGTTTCATGTTTACTAATTGAGAGGCATTCATACACACACACACACACACACATACACGTGAGGACGGGTGTGTGTGTCTGGTTGTACGTTTATATGCACGTTCGCAAATATGTATTTGTGTGAGTGTTTATATGCCAAACCACAGAGGGTGAGATATATATATATATATAGAGACAGAGAGGTGCGGTCAGTGAGACATATATATATACATACACACACACATACATGTATATATATATATATATATATATATATATATATATATATATATATATATATATATATATATATATATCCGCACACATTTACATATACATTACATGCATATAAAAACATATGAATACATGTAAATAGACACATACATACATACATACATATAAGCGCGTGTGTGGGAGCATGTGTGTGCGCCCGCAGGCGTTTAATGGGAACGTATAGACCCTAGACCGTGAATACACGTTTGCAAATATACATAAACGCAGACATACACAAATACACATGTATATACGCAAATCCGAACCCTCACTACTCTTACACCGTTACAAGTGTATATGTATATATATATATATATATATATATATATATATATATATATATATATATATATGTGTGTATGTATGTATATATATATACATGTATATATGCAATGTGCATTGACGTATATATAATTACAGACTTAGATAGCTAGATGCATAGACAGACAAACAGCCAAATAAATAGATACATACATACATACATACATACATACAAGCATACATGTATGTATGCATGTATGTATGTATACGCACAAATGCACTCACACATGCACACTTATACACATATATATATTTATACATATATATATATATATGTGTGTGTGTGTGTGTGTGTGTACTAATAGAGAGAGAGAGAGAGAGATGTTTATATATATATTATGCAAAAGCATGGAAACGCACACACACACACACACACACACACACACATACATAGAAAGAAGGAAGAAATAAAAAGAGACAGAAAATTATATACATAGCTGCCTACATATATACATAAATGCATACATACATACATACATACATACATACAATCGTACATGCATAATTACATGCATACATATATACATATATATTCATACAGACACACACTTATACATATATCTCGATATACATATACGTATGCATGCGCTTATATATGCGTATAACATACAGGCGTGCATGCACTTATGTATACATTTACAAGCATAAATACATGTATGGAACGTACATATATGCATGCATATAACCATACATGCATGCATACATACATACATACATACATATAAACATGCATACATACATGCATACATGCATGTATACATCACTCGCTATGGAGTATTGCCTTTATATCAACATAAACAAATCAAATGATTTTTGTTTTCAATGCAATAACAAGAGGCTATGAAAAGTTTTTTAACTTTCTTCCCGACTTTACCTAGTACACTTCCAACATGTGACAGTGACAGAGCGGTGATGTCATCATCCATTTGACCTTTGCCCTATCTTGTTGACCACAGGAGTCGAAAATGCATCGTTGAACTCAACCGGAATTGAACTGAGAATGTAAAGAACCGAGACAAATACCTGGAGGGGTTTTGCCTACTGCCTCAGTATTATGCAAACTCACAGCCTACACACAGACACACACGCACACACACACACACACACAAACACACACACACACATACATACAGTCACACACACACATACACACACCCAACAACACAGACACGCACTCAAAACACGTATGCATACATATACACATGTATGTATGCATGTATACGTAATACGCATATATAATCACAGATATAGGCATAGGGGAGCATTTGAACCTATATACACACACACACACACACATATATATATATATATATATATATATATATATATATATATATATATATATATATATATATA
>NC_068995.1:20374903-20376035 GCF_001194135.2 Octopus bimaculoides
TATATATATATATATATATAGGTACAGACAGGCAGACAGACATATAGATAGATAGATAGATAGATAGATAGATAGATAGATAGATAGATAGATAGATAGATAGATAGATAGATAGATTGATAGATAGACTTAGAGTGCCTTGATTCTTCCCGTGGCTGTGTGGTAAGAAATTAGCTTCCCAAACACTTGATTCTGGGTTCAGTATCATTGCGTGGCAACTTGGGCAAGTGTTTTCTGCTACAACGCAGGGCTGACCAAAGCCTTGTCAGTTGATTTGGTAGATAGAAACTGAAAGAAGCCCGAAGTTTAGATGTGTACACACACACATAGATGTGTATGTATGCATGTATGCATGTATGTATATTTGTGTGTGTGTCTATATATAAATAAAAGAGGCCACTCAAGTGAACAGTTAATGTGCTAGAAAAAGATCACTTAATAAATGCATATATATATAGAAATTGACAGACAGATAGATAGATAGATAAATAGTTTTAGATATAATTATAGGTATATAGATATGTGCGTGTGTCCTTGAGTTTTTGATCTCTACGACCGCTTGACACTTGGTGTTGGTCAGTTTAGGGACTCGTAACCTAACTGCACGGCAAATGGGACTGGTAGAAAAAGTACCAGACTTCAAAAATAAATAATTAAAAAAGTAGTAAATAAGTAAGTAACCATTCGTTCCACTAAATCGCTCAAGGCGGTGCTGCAGCATGGCCGCAGTAGTTTAATAACTGAAAACAAGTAAATACAAGAAGAAATAGAGCGAGAGACTGGGTCTATATGTTTGTGTTTGTGAATATGCATGTGTGTGTGTGTATGTGTGTGTGTGTGCTTGTGTGTGTTTCTGTGTGTGTGTGTGTACATATACATGCACGCACATCTATATATGTATAAACATATATTTTTATACACACACACACACACACATATATATACCCACATACATACACGCATACCTACACACAGATATGTGTACATACACAAACACATACACAAACACACACACTCACACACTAATAGAAAGATAGAGTCGAAGGTTATATAGACATATATTTGTATTTGTGTATGTGTATATGCTTATTTCTACGCAAGAACGATTTTATATTAAGATATATCTATGATA
>NC_068995.1:20378386-20385863 GCF_001194135.2 Octopus bimaculoides
TATATATATATATATACATATCACATATCAACACATACACACATATTCATTTCTGTTTTGTTTTTTTTTGAAATCTTCTTCTAAGGAAGGAGCTGGTTTCTATGCGTGTATGAACGTATACACATATATGTATAAACATTTAAACGCATACACACACACACACACACACACACATAATATTTGTATACACGTACGCACATACATATAATCATCCATACATGCATGTATAAATTCATAAATGGTGATGACGACGATGATGACGATGATGACGGCTGTGACGACAACGACGATGACAACGGCTACTACTACCACTACGACGACGACGACGACGATGACGATGATGATGATGATGATGATGATGATGATGATGATGATGATGCCGATGATGATGATGTGCTCTTTCGTCCAAATAGACGCGCAAAAGACCAGTTATTCCATAAAGTGCAGTGAAATAGCGGATATTTGAAGTGGACTGGGTTATTAACGCATAAGCGACTGAATAATTGAAACACGAGACTGGTTTGCAGCGTTTATGACTTCGAATCTCTTCTATTTACATAAAGTCCGGTTGAGCTTATACATGGAGCTATAAATTATAGATATTTCTCAAAATAAAAATTTTCTCATGTAGACTTCCTACAAAGAGCTTAATAAACCAAAAGCTTACAACAAAGTTGTGCAGACTGAAGAAGATTCCGACAATCTTTTTCATATTTATTTTCATTTATCCACCAAACAGAAATACAAATCTATTCCGTATGTAGTACATACGTATACTTAAATACATACATATATGTGTGTGTGTGTGTGTGTGTATTGTATATGCATACATACACACATATATATATATGTATTGTATAAGTGTACATATGCACAACGCGTGTGCATGTGTATTCTTTTATTCTTTTGTTTCGGTCATTTTTACTGCGGCCATGCTGGAGCACTTCCTTGAATGATTTTAGTTGAACAAATCGACCCCAGGACTTATTCTTTGTAAGCCCTGGACTCATTCTACCGGTCTTTTTTTTTTTTGCTGAACCGCTATGTTACGGGGACATTGATTGTCAAACGATGGTGGGGTGGGTGTCAAGCACAGACACAAAGACACACACACATAAAAAAAATACATATATATATACGACGGGCTTCATTCAGTTTCCGTCTACCAAATCCACTCACAAGGCTTTGGTCTGTCCGAGGCTATAGTAGAAGACACTTGCCTAAGGTTCTACGCAGTGGGACTGAACTCCGAACCATGTGGTTGGGAGGCAAGCTTCTTAACTCACAGCTACGCCTCATATATATATATATATATGAATGTATTTGATTTGAATTTAGCTTGGTTAGTCTGTTTAATATTACATTAATATATGAAGTATATAGTAATCTGTGTATCATGCTTAAAGCAGATACAAGCCTAATTTACTGCGGTATCTGTTACAAGAATATATTTATCATTGGCGTACAGCGTTAAAAACCACAGAACTACATCAGTAGCAGACGAAAATTGTTCACCAGCGGTGGTAGCATTGTGTATTTCTGTCACTTTGAGTTCCATCAGAAGTAAGCATCCTCTGAGAAACGCATTGTAAGACAAAGTCGGTTGTTACTAATATAATAATACAGTGATTGAAAAACATCACTGATATTGCACTTAACCGGCAAGCTGAACAATAATTCGTTGTGTGCGACAGAAGCAGAATTACTATAAAATAGCAATCTGTGTAACATACTGAAAGCAGAAATATCATTTCAAGCCTAATTTACTGCGGTATTCAATCTGAGATAATATTTGTGCGCGACGCATGCGTGTGTGTTTTTGTTTGAATTCTATGCTTCTTTCTGGTCTTCCTCGTATTTCTCATTTTCAAATTCAAAATTTCTAATCCTGCTTCATGTTGAATCTATTTTCCACTCATGGCTACTGAGGTAATTTACAGCTAGTATTAATCCTAGCTGCCTTAGCAGCTGCCTTCGAATGACTCATGAAGTCCTAATCTACAATCCTCACTTGTAGCTGAAAGTGAAACGGTTGGCTCTAAATATTTCAACGGGAATATTCGAAGTCGATAGCCGATCTGTAATTCTGTTTCATTTTGAGTCTAAATTCACTGTCATTCCTCCTACGAAAGTCCACTGGCTATGTGTTAAGTTCTGTAACAGCAAGGTACACTAATATTCTCCATAAGTAAGGTAGCGAGCCTACAGAGTAGTTAGCAAATTGGGCAAAATGCTTAGGGCAATTCGTCGATCTTCAATTTCTGATTTCAAATTCCGCCGAGGTCGACTTTGCCTTTCATCCTTTTAGGGTCTATAAAATAAGGTACCAGTTAAGCACTTGGGGTCAAGGCAATCGACTTACCCCCTCCCCCCTAAATAGCTGGACTTGTGCCAAAATATGAAACCAATATTTCTTCGTAGAAAATCTAAAAATTTATGCCCGAAATATATATAATGTTGAAAAGCAGCTGCTTGATATAACATTTTTAATTGATACAGGGCAGGGATGTAATTTGACCAAAATGAAATGTTTATATTCAACAGATGAACGTAAGTAAGCAATCCCCAAACCCCAAACTTTGAAGTCAATGATCCCTTTATTTCCCCCTATCCTACAAAATGAGTGCAAAACAAGACCTAGGTATTGATAAAATTGTATCATACACACAGATATCATGGATGGAGAATCACACCAGACTTTATGACAGTCAGAGTTTTCTTCCTACAACATGTCAACATCCAACAACGCATTTGAAGTACTCGTACTAATACTAGCATTTGGGGATCTCGGCTGAGCTGTAGAGGAAGATCCTGAGACCGATTGCAAATATCAACAGAAATAGAGATACCGATAGATTCTATCTCAGAAGAAAAGAAGGAGGAAAGGGCTTGAGATTTGAGATTTGAGCAAACAGCTTTTAAGTGCTGCATGAAAGGAAGCATCTACTATACATTTGCAATAAAAATAAATATATCAACCGAATGCCGAAAAACTTAAGTGAATGACATCCTGCAGGTCATTAATGAACTCTTCAAGAAACATTTACTTCCTGATGACCTCCTATACGAGCCCAGAAAAACAGGATCCGCTTATCTTAGCAAAAACCCGGAAAAGAAACACTCTATATAACAGAAGAAAGTCACGCATGGGTATGTTTCTCATAAAAAAGTTGACAGTATTGACATGAAGTCATTATTTACATTATTTACATTATTTACATTTGACGGACATTTGTCTTCATCTTGTTTGTTGTCAACACAACGTTTCGGCTGATATACCCTCCAGCCTTCATCAGATGTCTTGGGGAAATTTCGAACGTGGGTTCTCATTCTTAAGGTATTTTTCGATGTTGTAGCTATTATTATTATTATTATTATTATTATTATTATTATTCAGATCACTGCCTGGAATCGAACTCGGAATCTTAGGGTTAGTAGCCCGCATTCTCAACCACTTGCACCATATACCCGTAATAATAATAACAACATCGATAATACCTTAAGAGATGAGAACATTACCCCGCTTCGAAACCTGCAACTCGTCTAATCCTAATTATGCATTTACTTTTGTACCAATAATTATAATCATTAGTGCATCAGTTATGTTAGTAAATGTCTAAGCTAAATCTGGAGGAGCTTTGAGTTTCATACAAAGAAAGAGACCGGCGACCTACTCCAGAGGTACAGTCTGTATGCGGAACAGTAAAAATATGCAACACTTTCTAAAAGTTGGATATATAACAATTATTATTGTTGTTATCCACGTTCCAATGATGGAGCTTTTGTTTCTGTTTTAGAGCCTAGCACCCTCATTCATGAAAGATTAGCAACAAATAAATAGGAAACAAACACATACATACATACATACATACATACATACATACATACATACATACATGCAGATAACATGACGTTTGTTGTTGTTATCATGTCTTACAGAACTATTCTTCCGACTGAGAATTCGCAAGTGGTACATGACATCAGCTTTCTAGAGACAAAGAAAATAACAATGACAACATCAATAACAACAACCAAATTAATAATAACAATAATGGTCTCCATAATTAATAGCAATGATTTCAGGCAGGAAGCTTATTAATGAAATGTAATTACACATTGGATACTGTTTATAACGTTCTTGTATTGTCTTTTAGTTCTTAGCCCCGCTTCAGCTCTCAAACAGGTGTTCCATCACGATAATGATAACCCTTGTCTGAAAGAAGAGTACGATCAGGTCTTCGTCATCTGGCGTCAGTTCTAATTCAGCTGCAGTTGTTGTTATTGGTTTTGCCTCGGGTTCAACCCAAATCCAAGAAACCTATGCTGAGATACATTCTCTCTATTTCGTTTCGTTGTTTGCTCAACATTCAGAGTATATTGTCCAATCTGCTTTGTTTTTCTTTCTCTTTTTAAGACAGAATTGTACGATAGTAGGGATATTTTGGCAGCTCTTATCGGCGGTCTTCGTTAGTTCTCTTCAATTTGATGAGTAAACCTCTTATCCAGAAATTCTATGACACACAGATCGTGAAACAAATGATGAGGTGGGCTCCACGCAGGTTTGCTTTCTTAACTACTGACCATACTGTCCAATACGACACGCAGTAATGAATCTTATGGAGACTGTCTGTCACTTCTATGATGAAAGATATTTCGGAATCACCACAACTAAAGACGCCACTGCATGTCTTCAACATTCGGACCAGATTTTCGGAATAGAGTGGGATGGGTGAGGGAAGACTGCTTCTTTTCCTGCAGCGTAATTCACTCATCCTCGAGACATTGATCTGCAAATGTTCATGCTGGCGTCAAGTGCATCAAACTGACCAATCTGGAGAAAACTACAAATTGTCTCCGTTCACTGTAGCATGGATGTAGTGAGTACAACGCACAAGAAACTTCAAAATGATACCCCAAAACTACATAAGTAAATAATATATGAATATATATAGCTAACACACACATATACACACACACATGGATATATATGTATAAGTATGTTTATATATGTATAATTAATATAGAGAGCAGTATGCTATGTTTTACTAAAAAGGAAAACTATAATTGTCGCTAAATGTGACTAGGGTGTTAGAAACACCTACATTGCTAGAAATAAGAGCTAAAATGCTCTAATGCTGCAATCAAAGCACGTGTATGTATATATACTGATAGGCACTATAATCGCCCGAAAACACCGAAAACGTATGTGTGTGTGTATGTATGTATGTATGTATGTATAGGCACTACACATACACACATATATTTTAGGGAGCTACTAGAATGTGCGACGTAAATAAGGGCGTGAGAAGGAAAACAATAACCAAAACGCCAGTTTATACTTTTAAATTGTATTTCAATATTTTGGGTCAAAATCCCTTTATCAAGAGACAATGGCGGATGTTAGCAAGGTGATATCAATTACACATATATGAAATATAAAACACACCATTTCATTAAGAAACTTATCTTTTCAATAAATGGCATTTCAGCTTGAAATATAGAAATGGAAGCTAATGACACAAACTACTGTTTTGTTTTGTCTTGTTTTACATGTTTACATTGCGCTGGTTTCTAAAGAATCCTAACAATGTCTTGTATACATCAGATTAATTACACTAACTATTCACATAGCCTCCCGCATACACACATATTCACAAATATGCATGCATACAAACATATATTTATAAATAGGTATATACATCTACACATATGTTTATAAAGATAAAGATATCGATTATACACACACACACACATACATATATATATATATATATCTTTTATCTCTTACATACACACACACACATACACACACACGCACGCACACACACAAAGACACATACACACACACACACACATATATATATATATATATGTATTTTATCTCTTATGTATATCATTTATCTCATGAACTGTGGCCATGCTGGTGCATCACCTTGAAGGGTTTAACAGAACAAATCGACCCCCAATGCCTATCCTTTTTAAGCTTGATACTTATTTTAGCTTATCCCACTTTTGCCGAATTCCTAAGTTTCTGCCGTAAACAAACCAACACCGGTTGTCCAGCGGTGGTAAGTGAAAAACACGTACACAAAGACATGCTCACCTATGTGTATAAAGTATTGTCGACAGGCTTCTTTCAGTTTCCTTCTACCAAATCCGCTCACAAGTCTTCGGTTGGCCTGGGGCTATAGTATAAAACACTCGCCCAAAAAGTGCCGTGTAGTAGAACCGAGCCTGGAACCAAGTGGTTGGTAAGTAAACTACTTTACCACACAGCCACTATGTATATTACTTGTGTGTGCATGTACGTGCGTGTGCTTGTTTGAGTATGTATGTGAAAATGTGATTAGGTGATTGTGAGAGTATGTGTCTGTGTGTATGTGTGTATGTGTGTATGTGTGTACGTGTGCGTGTGTTCGCGAAAGCTTCGACAGAGTGAGAAATGTCACCAATTAACAAATCAATTGAAGTATACATTTCTTGATTTAGATTAATTTATCTTTCACACTATCTCCTTATATGTGCGCGTGTGCGCTCGTGTGTGGGGGAGGAGGGGGAACTGCGTGTGTGTGTGTGTGTGTGTACTTGTGTATGGGACCGTGTGTGTATATGTATGCGTGTTGATGTGTATGTATAAACATATTCCACTATAAAACTAGAGATAACTCACTAAATATTCCGTCGTTCGTCCATAAATATCGTTCACTCCTCGCTCATACTATATTTTATTATTATTAAAATCGTTTTGTGTATGTGTGTGTGCGATCGAATGTGTATGAGTAAGCGTATGAATGAGTGTGTGTGTGTGTGTGAGTGTGAGTTATATGCTGTATAGAGGCATATGTATTGAGATAACGGATATGATGCAAGTACATAGCTCAATACTTCAAGTCACATGCCTCTCTAAACAGTGTCCACTCTATTAACACACAGACACAAACACCCACAAACACGGGTGCGCTTTTACTCACGGCTTGGTACGTTATATACGCACGTACGATCTCGGACCCGGACGTGTGTGTGTGTGTGTTTGTGTGTGTCTGTGTTTGTGTGTGTGACCGTGTGTGTGTGCGTTTGTGATGTTATGCATGTGTGTGCACGTACACAAAGAGACACATACAAACGTATAAATATATTTGAATCTGCGATTTAGGAATTAAATTAAATACAGTAGATTATTGTCAACGAACAAAGACCTCAGCAGAAATTTATATGTCATTAGTGAGGGATACAGGTTAACCATGATACGGAAGTTTCACCAGCAAAGTATCGTCAAGCAATGAGAATACCTATATATGGGGATGTTTCTATGTGGCCTGCTTGTTTATTGCACCTTGTTTACCATTTTGTCCTTGTTCTTTTGCCACGTCATGTACCCAGTTATGTATCTATATGTACATGTAGATGAACGTATATACATACATGTATATATATATGCATATACTCATATATTGTTTATATATATATATATATATAT
>NC_068995.1:20388462-20389302 GCF_001194135.2 Octopus bimaculoides
AACAGACACAAAGACTCATAAAAATATATATATGCTTGATCGCAAAATCCACAATTTTTTAATTATCTCTTGGTTTATTTCCTGTTATTCCTTTCTGTTGAAGAGCGTAGGCTCGAAATGTAAAAGACATTTTCACTTTCCCGAACGTCAAAGTAATACACCTAATTGTTGTTAATACACCTGTCTTCGTTTTTCTGTAAATTTCATCTATACATACACACACACACACACACACACACACACATACACACGACAGACTTCTTTCAGTTTCCGCCTACCAAATCCACTCACAAGGCTTTGGTCTGCCAGAGGCTATGGTAGAAGTTGCTTTACCAAGGTGCCACGCAGTGTGACTGAACACAGGACCATGTATTTAAGAGGCAAGCTTCTTACCACAGAACCACACCTGCGCCTGAATTAGATATATAGAACCATACATACATAAACATAAATACATACATACCCCCATGCATACATACATTCCTACAAACATACATACATTCACACACACATACTTACATACATACATACATACAACCCTGTTGTTCATGTTGAAATTCCAATGAAGGAGTCTTGGATCTAGGTTAGGAACCGGTTCTTTCTTTATTGGCAAGAAATCTTGAATTAAACTGAATGATATACCTACACTCACACATATACACACACATACATACATACATACATACATACATGCAGCTTCCACTGTGTTGACGCGGTGACTATACGAAAACCGAAAACAGTGCAGAAGTAAATTTATTCGCATGTATAATTTGTACATATCTGTGCATATATATATTCGTGCATATATAATTTGTACATATAATATATATATATACATAT
>NC_068995.1:20389414-20390427 GCF_001194135.2 Octopus bimaculoides
TTAGTGAACAAGAATAGGATCCTATCTTGGCCAAGAATGCAAGAGGAATATATATATGTATGCGTGTGTGTGTGTGTATTATAAAAAATGTTTTGTTACATGTGGCCACGTGTTTCGCTGTTTCAGATCTCGTATAGAGCAAAACATGTGACCATAAAAATAATTTTCTGTTCGATCTTGCATCAGTCTCGATATCTTAACTCGTTTTGAGTCTTTTGTTTGAGCATTGGTTCATAACTAACTTTTCACATTCGCACATGTACATATATTACGGCCACACAGCAATTCCTCCATATTGTCCCAACCACCATACACACATACACGCACACAGACACAGTAAGGACTCTCATATCGTACACCACATATAAGGTTTCTCCAGTTTTTTGCTGAACCACCTGCATAGATGAATTGTTCTTACTGATCAAGTGTTAGTACTGCATCTTAGCTCACTCCCACAGCTAAATCGACATTGCCTGTATAGAAGCACAGTGGCCCACACGTCCAATTTCAAACCGATCGCAGAGCAACGTCGGATAAAGTATTTTGGTCAAAACCACAATGCACCGAGAATCGAAACCACGACTTTGCGAACGTGAGTGTTATACCATAACCACTAGTAACAAACTATCGCGGGTGTTACGTTTGAAAACCCTCGCGATAGGTGAAAATCCGTGAAGCAGAAATACTACTGTATTTTTTTTATTATTCTTATTATTTGTATATATTTATTTTATTATAAATGCAAAGCAACACCACGGAGGAATCGACGTAAGCTTAAATAATAAACTGCGTCAGATGAACCGCGATAGGTAAACCGCGGTATGGCGAGTGGTTCCCTTCCGGTCATCTCAATATGTGACTGCGTGTGTATCGTTGGCGATTTTCTTTCTCTGTCTTCCCTTCTTTGGACTTTTTCTGTATTTCTAATGAGGAGCTCCGCTCGAAATGTGAAATCCTCTTTCTTTTCTTTTCTTTCCTGAGCGTCCAATAACACAGTACTTATTCCACGTCCT
>NC_068995.1:20390559-20394979 GCF_001194135.2 Octopus bimaculoides
ATATATATATGCACCCACGCACCCACGCAAACACACATACACAAACACACACGCACATACACGCAGACATACATAGGAACAGACAGACAGACGGACAGACAGACAGATAGATAGATAGATAGATAGATAGATAGATAGATAGATAGTTAGACAGATAGATAGAAAGAATGATGCACACACATGCAAACATATCTAGACTTATATATGACATATGCATGTGTATGTGTTTATATATAAGTATGCATATATGTATGTATGTATGTGCACGATTTTTCTTTCAATTTTATTTAAGTTCTTTTTAAGAGAGTTCAAGCCAGTCGCTAACAAAGCGACAAGACCTTTTGCATCAAGAGAGTTCCAGGTGTTTGTAAATTTATGATTATATGTAATAGTCGGTGTGTTGGTTGAGCAGTCGATGAGTGTGCATCCCTTCACATAAGAATCTCAGATGGAGAATCTTTGGAATGTCTTACAATTCTTCATTGTGCCACTAATAGATTGGATTTGGAGAATGCTCGTCGATTTCTTTTGCTCTTTCTCAGTAAAACCTAATATTTCTAAGTTTTGTGTAAGTTTGTTGGTAGATAGCGTAACGAACCAATGACGATAGGTACAAATGAGAATTTATAGACAGAGTCCAAGAACTCTAAGTTGCGCCTTAATTCGCCAAAGATGTTCTTTTTCCTGGACTTTTGATGGTACACATTCACTTCCACCAGGCAGCTGACTTCTATAGCCGTGCATGACTTTCTGTTCCCTGTCCCATAGAACAATATCAGGTCTGTTCTGTTTGCACCGAATTGCTGTTGTTCACTGGAGTGTTCCTCCAGTATACCTTGTTTTTAAAGGTGTCAATATATGCTGGTTTGTACATGCCTTTGGTGTATACGTCAGAACAGTCTTTCCTGTGGATAGCATTGTAATTAATCTTTGCAACAATACCATGTCTCAGGAGCATGTAGTAATCTCGTAGACATTTTGGGACGGCTGCTGATAAGGTTAGTGATATCTTCCATGCTGGTAGACATTTTCAATCACAACGTAGAGGTTTTCTGGTATCTTTGTCCCTCTTATTTATCAGGTATTTAGTAGCTATGTATTGTTCCTGGACAGTGAATGCATATCCTTCAAGGTGGGATGTAATGTATCTATCACCGAACCAGGAGAGGTTACTCGTGCTGTCAGAGATCGAAGATAAAGGTATGCATAGCTTTTTGGTGGTATGATGCCTGCTTCCCTTCCAAGCTTCTGTTTAGTTAAGCCAGTGCAGCCTCCTTTCGGTCGCATGAGACAGTTGTATTCTCAAAGTACCTGCTTAGTAGTTCTCCAGCTTTGAAGATGTTGCTCTCACCTTTGAGTATTACATGAAATGTACTCGTTTCTTTCTTTGATGTTAAGCAGCTACTGTGTGAGTGATCCAATGCGACATTCAAAGTTGCTTGGACTTACCTTATGCCTCTACCGCCATCACTTCGTCTCACACATATCCTATAGGTATCGCTGTTAACGCGTAAGTTGCTAGTGGTGGTCAGTACCTTCCTTTTTAAGATGTGCAGGCTGCAGATCTCGTCAAGTATCCAGTCCAATATTCAAACTTTTGGTACTAGCATTGTCACTTCAAAAGCATTGTGGTCTTGTGAAATGCAGACAGCTCTGAGTCCCGTATTTTCTTTGGTTTACAGAAGTACTCTTTGGCTTTGTTAGTCACAACACCAACGTATGTAACATTCTCATCAATTCTGAGAAACTTGTATCGTGTGAGACAGGGGAGACAGACAAGCCTTTGACGTACATGTTCTCTGTCTTGACGACAATCTTTCTGCGATTGATTATCATGTATGATCATTTATCTTACCTAAATTCCATGCCTAAGTCTCGTGAGAATGTTGTGACTAATTCTAATTGTCTCTTGATTTTGATCCTATTACCAGAATATAACTTCAAGTCATCAACAAAAAATCTGTGGGTGACATTAATTTTATTCTTTCCTGCATATCCCAGAATGTAGCCTTGGCATTTTGATAACAGAGCTGACAAGGGATTCTCTCCCAGTACAAACAACATTACAGATAAACTATCAGTCTGGAATTTACCTTTTGATAACTTAATTATGTTGTAAACAATAGGTGTTGCCTTTGTAGTTGTCAGTGATAACTGAGTGGACCATGTTGTGATTAGTCTTTCAACGGCATTCACTGCAGTAGCTGGTTCTTTGGCAAGGTGTAGTAATTCTATCACCCATGAGAGAGAGAAAGAGTCGAACGCATTTCTGTAGTCGAGCGATATTGTAAAGAGATTATGGTGATGCTGCTTCGTTTTCTTAAGGTTGAGGAGGAACCGTTTAGCCCAGCCCCAGATTCCTCTCTTTCCTCCTACCAGTTCATCAGTTATCAAGCTATTTGTTTGGCAGTGGTCTTGGAGGAACATATTCAGAAAAACCTGTGTACAGTTTGTACTTAACATTCAAGCTTGCTACGGACCTATAGTTTTTGGTTACATGGATATCTTTGCTCTTTAAGATAAGAGTAGTCCATGCAACCGTCGGTCAATCTGGTATATCAAGCTCAGTATCCAATTTTTTTTAAACAGAGTCGTGAGAATTTCCCTGTGGAACATGTGCTTCTTGTACAATACTGTGTATCCATGCATATTTCTATATATGCGTTGACTAGCAAGAGACTTATAACAATATCTTTCCCAGCCTCGGGCCGACCAAAGCCTTGTGAATGGATTTGGTAGACGGAAACTGAAAGAAGCCCGTCGTATATATGTGTATATATGTATATATATATATATATATATATATATGTGTGTGTGTATGTGTGTGTGTGTGTGTGTGTGTTATGTGTATGTATGTGTTTGTGTGTCTGTGTTTGTCCCCCAGCATCACTTGACAACCGATGGGGGGTGTTTACGTCCCCGTAACTTAGCGGTTCGGCAAAAGAGAACCGATAGAATAAGTACTAGGCTTCCAAAGAATAAGTCCTGGGGTCGATTTGTTCGACTAAAGGCGGTGCTCCAGCATGGTCACAGTCAAATGACTGAAACATATAAAAAGAGTTAATCAAAACTTACCGTTTTTAATAGAAAAACGGGTCACATTTTATATTGTAATCTTGGGTACGCTACTTTTGGCGAAATATAAGATGGACGTGGTTAAAATGTCTTTAACGATAGCTTTAGTCTACTCTATCATAATTAATCATGTGAAAAAACAACAATGACATCGAGAACAACAAGTGTGAAGTGCCCTTAATAGAGTGTTAGTACCCTTAATAGAGTGCTAGTCCCTGTTGCCCTCCTATTTCACACTGAATGTTGTATATGTTATATTCTATCTTGGAGACGAACCGTTATCAACATAATTTCTCTGCCGCTGGTGATCCAATGTAAAAGAGTCTAAGTTGTCGAATGTTCTGCTAGATGGACTCCCTACTTTTTAAATAAAGGACAGATTGTATTTATGTATTTACTGAATCTCAAAAGAATGACAGAGAGGATGGTTATTACAGGAAATCATTTTGACCTAAGTCTGCTCTATCAGAAATGATCTGTGGTTAAAAGAACATCATTAATAATAGCTATAACAATTATTTTAACTCAGGCACAACGCCAGAAGATTTTGTGAAGAGGGGTTAGTTAAAACCTTCGAACCCAGTACTTGAATGGTGCTTTATAGTATAAATACTACATCCACAAGAGATCTCAAAGCACAAAGAACCGGAACATACGCCGCATGATATTTTTTCGATGCACAGACGATATAACCTATCTACCACCCTTAACAGTAACAATGGGTTCAAATTTTGCTACAAGGCCAGCGAATCCCAATGCTCAACTGGAACTTATTTTATCGAATGGATGAAAGGCAAAGTTGACTTCAGCAGAATTTGACCTCAGAATGCAGAGTGCATTCTGTCAGTCGTGCTATAATGATTCTGCCTGCTCGTCGCCTTTGCAAGGACAGCAATAATGGTTTCAAATTTTGGCACAATGCCAGCAATTTCAGGGGAAGAGAAAGTCAATTATATCGAACTCAATCTTTTATAGACCCCGAAAGGATGAAAGGTAATGTAGATTCCAGTGAAATTTGAACTCAAAACATAAAAACGGACGAAATGCCGCTCAGAATTTTGCCCGGGGCACTAACGATTCTACCCGTTCACCGCCTTCCGAAAGACAATAATAATCCATTCTACAATAGACACAAGGCCTGAAATTTTGGGTTGGAACGTGTAAGTCGATTACATCGACCCTAGTGCTTAACTGGTACTTATTTTATAGATCCCGAAAGGATGAAAGGCAAAGTCATCCTCGGCGGAATTTGAACACAGAACGTAAAGACAGACGAAATGTCGCTCAGAATTTTGCCCAGCGTGCAAACGATTCTGTGCGCTCGCCGCCTTCTTCAGGATAGTAA
>NC_068995.1:20394989-20399231 GCF_001194135.2 Octopus bimaculoides
CAGTAATAATCCTTTCTACTATAGGCACAAAGCTTGAAATTTGGGGAGACGGGGACAGTCGATTACATCGACCGCAGTACTCAACTGGTACTTATTTTTTTATCGATGAAAGGCAAAGTCAACCTTGGCAGAATTTGAACTCAGAACGTAAAGACGCTGAGCATTTTGCCCAGCTCTCCGCCTTCGTAAGGACAGTAGTAATAACAACAATGAGCGCAAGAACATTAGCTGAAGCATTAAAAAAAATGACAGCAATAAGACCAGCAATAACATTGGCAACGATAACAACATAAGCTGCACAACAACAACAACAACAACAACAAAAATAGCAACGGAATATATCATCAACTGGCATAAATCGACCCAAGCCCACACAGGACCGTTCTCGTCATTAATATTAGCAGCCAAGATACTTCCAGGCGTGACCGTCTCATCTGATTTATTCATTTATTTATTGTGTATTTCTTACCATATTGGAATAAACCAATTATAAGCCTCTATGTGGTCATTTTACGTGCTAGAAATAGCACTTAGAAAATTGAACCCTAGCTTCATTCACAGCTGATACCAAAATAATTTTTTTAAAAAGATGGATGCAGACATTTCATATACCCGTTCTGGATATCCCTAAAGAAAACAGGATGGCCGCGACTGAGGCGAATTTAATCGGAGAACAACTTTAGGCTAAGCATCACTCGGAACAATGAAAAGGAACGCAAGAATCCTGGTAATGGAATTTGTAACGGAAACGTGTTTCGCCGGGTACGTAGCCAAACTATTATTCTACAGTGTTTCTTTTATTTAAACTCATAGACAACAAATACACACGTAGTAAACATACGTGCACGTATACATACATACATACATACATACACACATATACATACATACATACATACATACATGCATACATATATACTCACATACATGTATGTGTGTGTATATGTAAGTATATTTTACTTGTTTCATTTATTAGGCTGCAGCTTTGGGTCATGTAGGGACACACGTCTAAAAGGGTTTAATCGGAGAATCCAGCCCCGGTGCTTATTTATTAAGCCTAGTATTTATTCTATCGGATGTTTCGCCGAACGTAAACACACCAACACCGGTTGTCAAGCAGTGTGGAGTACAAATACAGACTCTAAGACACACAAACACATACACACACATAACATATGTATTTGTGTGTGTATGTGTGTGTTTGTGTGTGTGTGTGTGTGTGTGTGTGTGCGTGTGTCTGTGTCTGTGTGTTTGTGTGTGTGTACACACACACACAACGGGCGTCTCTCATTTTCCGACTACCAAATCTACTCACAAGGCTTTGGTCGGTCTGTGACTATAGTAGAAAACATTTGTTTAAGCTGCCATGCACTGGGACTGAACCTGGAACTATGTGGCTGGGAAACAAACTTCCTACAACACAGCCCCGTACATATACATGCATACACCTGTAAAATCACACTCACAGTTTTTGTTTTTATATTGCAATTTCTTTTTTCATCTTTAAGTCAGGAAGAAGTCCTGCGCCCATGGCCAGTTATAGGGTCGCCGAGACTTCTGGGCTTGTGGAAGGGAGGAAGGTATCATTAAACCGGAAACCTTATCCGAATGTGTGCGCCAGAATGGACTCTCCGAAAGGTACTTAAGGTCCCCGGTGGCGGTATTAAACCAGGTGACAGGTACAGTGTAGTAGGCCATTGAGCGATTTGAACTCAGAACGCAAATAATAGATACTGCAAGGTATTTGTCAGTCAACTACTTTGTACTGGTAGTTTTTTAACATGTAAGGTATATTTAACCTCAGCGGGATTTGAACTCAGCACAACGTCCGAACAAATACCACGATGGACACTCACACACACACACACACGTGTGTGTGTGTGTGCATGTGTGTGTGCATGCGGATGTGTGTACGTATTAATGTATATGTATAGATAGTCACTAGGTACACTCAGACAAACGTGCGTGCACTAGCACACAGGCACACAGTTGTGCATGGTGTGCTGTAGTATGTATGTTTATGCATGTATGCATGCATGTGTGTGCGTGTTTGTGCGCGCGCGCTTGTATGGTGCAGTGTGATGTGACGTGTGTGTGCACGTGCGCGTGCGCGCGCGTGTGTGCAGCCATTAACAATACTTTACCTGGCTTAATATCTAAAATACACGTAATCACATGAACATGAAACTCTCTTCCCTCCATCTGTGTGTGTGTGTGTGTGTGTGTGTGTGTGTGTGTGGTGTGTGTGTGTGTGTGTGTGTGTGTGTGGAGAAAGAGAGTGGGAGAGAGATAAAGCGGTTGACTGATAGATTGATACGTGCATGTGTGTGTGTTTGTGTGTCTGTATGTATATGTCTACGTGTGTATGTATATCTAAATGATATATATTCATTCATACATACATGCATATTATATATAATATATATATATATATATATATATATATATATATATATATATATATATATATATATATATATATATATATATACACTATATTATATATAATGCACACACACATATATATATATAATGTACACACACACACACATATATATATATATATATATATATATACACGTATGTATGTATGTATATCTGTATGTGTGTATGTATGTATGTATGCACGTATGTACGTATGTATGTATATGTATTTATGTGAGTTTAAACACACAGACACACCCCGCCTACCTGTAAACACGCATGCATATACATAGATGTATTAGAACCCGATTAAAGAACAACGAAAACACAGTCCAATGTCACAAGACCATGTGATGTCCCACGACACACAACAAACTCGATTCGCTAGAAATAGCAGCCAAATTTCCTTTACGATGTTTTTTTTTTGTTTGTTTTTAAACTACTATACTGGAAATATGGTATTATGAGACTGAAAAACGAAAACTATTGGATGGCCACGGCTGGGATGTCATGAGATAACTCACTTTCAACAAACTAGACTCATACACATGTAGCCATATGAGTGTGTGTGTGTATGTTTGTATATGTATGCATGTATGTATGTATTTATGTATGTATGTATGTATGGGCATTGACAAGACTGAAGCTACGCCCACCGTATAACGCATGCACATACGATGTTGTTGTTATTGCTGTTGAGTGTTTGTGTATGTTTGTGTGTATGTATGTGTGCGTGTATTTTTGAATAAAGGTAGTCTTCTTATTGCGCATATAAATATGAGTAGGTGCATATATACGCGGTTAAAATGCTTTGTAGTTCTATCTATCAAAGTACATTATGTAAATACGCGCACACACACACACACACACACACACACACACACACACACACATATATATATATATATATATATATATATATATATATAGACGTATATACACGTTTAGGTGTACTGATATTTACAGGTATGTATATGTGTGAGCGTGTATATTTTAACAGAGACAGTTAGATATGTAATTTACTCACTATATAACCTGTAGATGTGTGCGTGTGTGATTGTGAGTGCGTGGTGCGTACATGTATAATATTCATATCTGTGTAAGCATACGTACAATAATATACATGTGTGTGTGTGTGTGTTTTTGTATGTGCATGCGTATGCAGTGCGCTCTGGTCACTTACCCCAGCCTAGTTCGACCCACAATTTCGTAATCCAGTCAGGATTGGTG
The DNA here is from genome assembly GCF_001194135.2 of Octopus bimaculoides. NCBI lineage: Eukaryota > Metazoa > Mollusca > Cephalopoda > Octopoda > Octopodidae > Octopus > Octopus bimaculoides. Next base: position 20,398,644 of record NC_068995.1, read on the forward strand.
GATATTCTTCTCGTCTTTCTTTCTAGCGTTTTCCGTCCTGGCTTTCTCCCTTTCTTTCTTTCTTTTTTTTTCGTTTTCTTTCTTTCTTTCTTTTCTCTCATCCATTCTTTTCCTTTTCCTTTCTTTCTTTCTGTCTTTCATTCATTCATTCATTCATTCTTCAAATGCTTGCATTCGTTTTCTTTTTCGTTTTTCTTTTCTCATCTTCCCGTAGTAGGGTTTCCAAACATCCCAACATCAGACATATTTCATTTATAGGAAGAAGGCAAAAATAAAAAAAAACAAAAATAAGGGGGTAGTGGGGAGAGCAAGACAAAGCTTCTAAGTGGGAGTATGATACGGAGAAAGAAGAGAGAGAGTGAGGGAGACGAAAGTGGTATGGTGCCAATGTTTTAGAGGGGGGGAGTAATATAGAGAGAGGGAATCAGCAGTGGCGAAAGTGATTTAGTAAGTACGTTTTAGGGAGAAGCCGAAACGGAGAGAAAGACTGCAGCAGTAAAAATGGTACAGCAGGAGCGTTAAGACAGGGTGAGAGACTGTAAGAAAGAGAGACTGTAAGAAAGAGAGACTGTAAGAAAGAGAGACTGT
>NC_068995.1:20399320-20400121 GCF_001194135.2 Octopus bimaculoides
GAGAGAGAGAGAGAGAGAGAGAGAGAGAGAGAGAGAGAGACAGACAGACAGAGAGACAGAGAAAAGCATAAGAGAGACAGAGGGCTGTGGAGAAAATGATATAGTAGAAATTGGCTAGAGAGAGGATAAAGGAAGAAATATATAGAGTCATTGAATAAAATAGGGGCTGATTATGGAGGTAGAGAGAGAGACTAAGAGAAAGGAAGAGAGGGGAAGAGAGAGAAGACGGAAGAAGGAAAGAGAGAAAAGAGAAATGAAGAAGGAGAAATAGGTTTAGAGAACTAGAAGGAAAGGAGAAAAAGGGAGAGACGTAAGGAGAGAGTGTAGAGGAAGAAGGGATGCTGGATAGAGAATGAAACGAATGAAATGAATGAAATACAAGTGGAAGGAATAAGAATGAAACAATTATGTTTTGAAGACAAGATGGGATGGTCACGGCTGAAAAGACTTTTGATTATAGGTTTGTCCGATCAAATCTAGCTTGGGGCTGCACAACAACGAGAACGGGAAAGAGACTGGGGTTAGGGAGCGTGGAAAAAATATAAGGCGAGGAAGAGATTGAAGGGGAGAAAATAGATGAAGGAATAGAAGAAGACAGAAACAGGGTGGAAGGGGATAGGGGTGAAAGGGTAAAGTGTGAGTGAATAGGGATAAATGGAGAAGTATGAGTGTTAGAGGGAGAGTGATGGATAGAGAGTGGGAGCGGTAGTGATAAGGGTAAAGAGGAGAGAGAAAGAGAGAGAATGTGTATGAACGTTTTAAGGAGAGAGACATATATATATATATATATATATATATATA
>NC_068995.1:20400833-20401497 GCF_001194135.2 Octopus bimaculoides
TATATATGTATGCATGTATATATATAATTTTTTATATGTATATGTAGGGAAAGAAGATAGGATGGTTCCTTCATTGGTTCGGATTGAGAAAAATGATGGGGTGGTAAGAAGACAGGTACGTGAATGAGAGTGATAAAATACAAATGGAGGGTGGGTGACGAAAGGGAGTGAAAGTGAGAGATAGACTGAGGGTCAAGGTGTGAGGGAAAGATTTGGGAGTTTGAGAATGAATGAGGAGTAGGTTGTGTGTATCTGAGTGTATGTGCGAGAGAGAGAGAGAGTACATGAGTGTGGGTGAGCGGAAATGGTTGTAATAGTGAAAGATAGGGATATAATGAATGTGGCGCAAATTGTAGAATAGAGGTTTGGGTAAAAGCAAGAATGAGTGAATGATAAATAGACAGCAAGAGAGAGAGAGAGAGAGAGAGAGCGAAAAGGAGAAAGAGAGACAGGCAGACTTAGTCACAGAGAGGTAGAAGAGAGACGGTAAAGAGAGATAGGGAGTTATGTATGAATGATGGTCAAGAAATGCTTGGAGAAGATGGTGACTGTGGAAATGTGAGAGAGTGAGAGGGAGAGAGGAAGAGGAAGGAAAGAGAGAGAAACTGAGTGTGTGTGTGTGTGTATGTGTGTGTGTGTGTGTGTGTGTGTGTGTGTGTGTGTG
>NC_068995.1:20403092-20403592 GCF_001194135.2 Octopus bimaculoides
TATACATATCTGTCATTATCATTGCAGTTAAGGTCTAATTTGTGTATAGACTGCTTTGTGAAGTTATGCCATCGTTGCATGATAAACAAATGGCCTGAATGAGAGTCTTACGTAACTGCTGCATAAATCTAGACTGTAGCCACATGAAATTTTAACTACTTACCGTATTATATCAAACTTAGTCAAGCCACCATTGATTGTCCTCGCGTCTAATACATGCTAAATTCATTTGATACACGTACATAGACAAACACTCACTCGCACGCGCGCACACACTCACGCATACACACATACACACACACACACACACATTCATAGGTGCAAGCATGGTTGTGCTAGTCGGTTCTTGAAGATATGGTTTCGGGTTTAGTTCCATTGCATAGCACCTTGGGCAAGTGACTTCCACTATAACCCCGGATCGAGCCAAAGCGTTATAAGTGGATTTGGTTGACAGAAGCAGAAAGAAGCCCGTCGTATATATATATAAATATATATATATA
>NC_068995.1:20404637-20405573 GCF_001194135.2 Octopus bimaculoides
GTGTGTACATCATTTGGGAAGATAGGAAAGAGAGTCTGGCAAATCGTTAAGCATTTACAAAGCGTAGGTACTAACGGCTTTGTTGTACTCTTCTGAACTTGGACGATCCGCCGTAGACATCTCAAGCTGTCTTTGAGCGCTTTCATCAAATGTGTTTGAAACATATCATCAACATCAATTGGCAAAGTAAATCCTCAGACACAGAAGTCCTTGCAAAAGCGGGATGCAGAAGCATCCGGCCACACTCATCATATCTACTCAGATACGTTGGTCAGGCCATGCTGAACGTATGGAAGATAATAGGATTCCAAAACAACTGTTGTGCGGTAAGCTCTGGTCAGCATCCTCTGCGCAAAACTGCGATAAAGGTATAATGACTGCATAAAAGCCAACATGAAAGAACTGCAATCGATATGAAGAACCGGGAAGAGTTAGCTTTGAAAAGAGGTGAGTGGAGAAAATGTTTGAGGAAAGGTTGCAAAACTTTTGAAGCGGGTCGCTTGAGCACTGAAGGCTACAGTGTTGGCTTTGGAAGGACTGTCATCAGAAACTCAACGAAAAGATAAAAATAATGGAGGTGTGAAACGTGTGGCCGTGTACTCCTTCCTAAGGTTGGATATGTCAACCAGCTGAAGTCCCATGAAAGATCAACTGTATGCAACGTCTTTCCTCTTAGACCGGGTCATTCGGTGTGTGCAGTGTTTGAAGAGATATATATAGCGGTTCACAAGGATTATATCTCACAAAGTAACCCGACCAATCCAATGAAAATTACGGCTTTCGTCTATCGCAAATGCTTCGATCCGTGTAGATCTGCAGCGTGATTGAGAAGTCATCTGAGAAGTCATAGACGGAAGATCAGAAATGCCATTAATAACGAGAAAGCTCAGAGAGACGGCAGTCATCTGTGAAGACAGAGCAGACACCATATATATA
>NC_068995.1:20405977-20407068 GCF_001194135.2 Octopus bimaculoides
TTTAGGCCCGTGAGTGACTCGCATAGCAACAGTTTCTCTTTACAAAATAATCCTAGAATATTGGTTTCAAATTCCAGCACAAGGCCAGCACTTTCGAGGGACGGCGTAACTGAATTACATCGACCCAGTACACAGCTGGTACTTATTTTATCGATCCCTGAAGGATGAAAAGCAAAGTCGGCCTCGGCGAATTTGAGCTCAGAACAAGAAGACAGACGAAATGCCGCTAAGCATTTTGCTCTGAGCGCTAACGATTCTGCCAGCTCACCGCCTTAATATACTTAAAATATTGGTTTCAAATTTTGCCATAAGGGCAGCAATTTTAGGAATGTGCTAAGTTGGTTACATTGGCTCCAGTATACAACTGGTACTTATTTTATCGACGTCGAAAAGATAAAAGGCAAAGTCGACCTCGGCGGAACTTGAACTCAAAACGTAAAGACCGACAAGATGCTACAAAGCATTTTACCCGGCGTGCTAGCGACTCTGCCTAGTCACCGACTTTAAGTACCTATAAATATTAAAATATAACAAAGAATCCCAAAACCACTGAATGCGGGTGGGTGTTAAATGCACTATTTGCGGTTACACAAACACACATGTACACTTACACAACCACTTATAATACAGGATAGTGTGGTCTGCAATTCATTATTTCTTATAATAGTAACAGGCCTTTTATTGGATACCATGGTTGGTGTCTTCTCTAATTGTCATTGGCCACTAATGTAACATAGATATGAACTCACAAGGGAGGTTCTACTAACTGTTAGATGTAGCAACCAAATCTCACTCAAATCTCTTATGAAACGGCCTGAGTACTGAAAAGAGGAGCTAAAAACACGTCTGGGAATATATATATATATATATATAAATTTGCGTCTAGGTTGTTAAATTGCTAATAAGCCACCCATATTATTTATGTGTGTGTATATATATATATATATATATATATGTATATATATGTTGTTGGCATTCCGTCGCTTACGACGTCGAGGGTTCCAGTTGATCCGATCAACGGAACAGCCTGCTCGCGAAATTAACGTGCAAGTGGCTGAGCACTCCACAGACACGTGTACCCTTAACGTAGT
>NC_068995.1:20410389-20412464 GCF_001194135.2 Octopus bimaculoides
TATGTATGTATGTATGTATGTATGTATGTATGTATGTATGTATACATAGAGTCATATTCGAAGTGTATGAATGTGGATGTATATAGATACTTATAGGTACATTCAAATGGACACTTGTAGATGCAGACACACACACACGAACAGTTATATATCGGACATAACATAAAAGATGGGATAGAGAGAAGAAATAAATGTGAATATTTGCAATTTTGACAGGAATGAGTGAATGTGATATCGACATACATACGTATGCACACGCGTATACACATGTACAAACGTACATACATGCACACGCACACACACACACACACACACACACACAAACAAACAAACAAACACATTCGCACGCGCGCACAGACATAGAGGTTCCTCATACCACCAACAGAGTTATCACACGCTCTAAGATACACATACACAGATACATAGACAAATGCATACACAAATTTCCCGCGGCTGCTAAACACATTGAATCCTTCGGACACACACAGTCGAAATACGAGCACAAATTTATACATATGCGGAAACGGAACACACAGGCAGACATCGACAGAGAAGCACAAGACACAAGCAAGCCTACACTAGAGCACAACGCTCAAACACACACACAAAAATAACACCACGCACATGCACACTACACTAACGCGTATACATAGAAACACAACCCACTAACGCAGATGGGAGTGGAATGAGGGTATGGAAATTTCACAGCATTTTTCAAAAAGATCGTTAGCTACAGTACCAGAGAACTGGATATTATTATAGATAGGAGCATTGCATAAGTTCGTGGGTTAGATATGGGTGAAGGACGTTTACTCTGTCTAGATTTTGTATATCAGCGAAAGCATACAAAAACCAACATTATATACAGGGAGTCGCCAAAAATGTATTCACACACAAAATGATTACAAAGTCATTGTTTATCAAAATACGTTTCAGTTTTAAAATCTAATTGAATCTATTGACAGAATTTCATCATTTTACAAATGAATGCCTGTTTTCAAATTGGTCCAGGCACTGTTGATAACTCGTAGTAATGGAACCGCAAATATCAAGATACATTTCTTTCAGTAATTGTGCGCATTCTCGTTCGCCAGCACCCTCAGTTTGTCGGCTGTTGCTAGTTTTGTGCCATATATTTTATCTTTTAAAGTATTTCTATTTAAAAAATGAGGTCTTGTGAACGTGGAGAATATTCTACTGAACCTCTTCGCTCAATCCACCTAATTGGCAAAATCTCATCTAAGTACGCCCTTACATTATTATGATGGTGTAGGGCTGCCCCATCTTGCTGGAAAAAGAAAACTCCACATGTTCAAAGTCTTATTGAATGCTTGGCATGACAGATTGTCACAACAAATTCGAGTAAATGGGACCACTTAGAGAATCGTCAAAGAAGAACGGTTCAAATTATCCTTTGATGTTAAGCTGTACCATACTGTAACCCTCGGTAAATTGACATGATGCTCCTACGTAATACGCAGATTCTCAGATCCTCGTTAGGTGTAAGTATAGCGGTCAAACGAGCTATTTATTTTAAATGTAACTTCATCTCTACAGACAATCTGTTTGGAAAGTTTGCATCTTAACCATATAATTTCCAAGTACACTCTTTTTCTTCGAGAACATGAACTAATTTTGGAATGTTATTGTTCCAATAACAACGCTTCAAAATGCAACGCACGCTTGATTTTGAAAATCCTTTCTCACTACTCGCTTGGCGAATAGGTTTTCTTGAGCTTTGGCAACATGGTTCTAGTGCCCTTTCTCGCTTTACGTGCTCGTCGACGTTCATGCTCTTCCGAAACGTTTCTTAAGTACATTCTGTCTCCTTAAATGTATCCCTAATTCCAGTGATAGTAAGTCATGAAGGTGAATTTCTTTAAAATTCTCTCCTACGTTTGCTTTGCATTTTCAATTGTTTCAAATTTCCAGTAGCACAATATGGTAACGTGCTTTTATTCAAAGCTTAATTTGGCTTCCCTATAATTTGTTTTGGTAGTGGTTGGCGGGCGAGGACACTGTATATATATGTATATAGGACACTGTATATATATATATATAGGACACTGTATATA